>NW_027176318.1:2352886-2412886 GCF_023349555.1 Cebidichthys violaceus | reverse complement strand
TAAATTGTTTTTGGTTTATGATGTTGTTTTGAGATTTAGTCACAAGCTGTTTTTAGTTCATTTGATCAGATCAATATTTGTAAAACCCACAGATCCACCAAGAGAGTGACGGGGAAAATGCATGATTCATGATTTATTCATGAATTATGAGAAAAAAAGACGAAATATGGCGATACGATGTTTCCGCCCGACAGAGATGTACTGTATGTAGGCTGACTGCTTCTTCTAACCCACTTTTCTTCAAGGCAGTTGGCAGACAAAGCTGGAGATTGAATGTTTTAAAGGATAATGTATCCGTGTCAATGCTATTTTTCTCTGTATTGTTGTCTGTGGTTGGTTTAGGAAGTCAGACTGAGGTCAGACTGTTTGTGTTCCGTCAGTCACTATGTCTTTAGAAGATTGTTGTGTTTTTATGATGGCAGCTGTCTTTTTATGATATTCATCAAATTGATTCAAACCAACAATTGTTTTTCTTACTTGAAACCTCCCTGCTGCCTTTTGCAGATCTATTCTTTCACAGCATCAACATCAGTTGAAGTAAGATCTTTAAAAAAAATCCCAACAGATACTCTTTCATTGTTAAACATCATCAATTTGTGATGGTTGATGTGTCATGAAGTTGCCTCATCTACCTCGACTTCAGCTCATAATGTCCTACATTCCTCATCAACAGGCCATGAATTCATTGCTTTCAATCAAAGTGGGTGTACGGGCATATAATTGGCTCACAAGTGAAAATATTCAGTCATGGGTTACATTTGTATTATGCAAATCGTATCATCATACTGCAACGTCGTATGCTGGTCTATTTTCTGCTGCTGTGGGTGGAGACATTGTTATCCTGACCTCTTCTTCTATGATGGATTTCTCCTTTTTATCATTACTGAGCATCAGTGCAAATGGCGGCTCCACAAAGAAGCCTTGCTCTATGAGTCTGAGAGACTGACACTGTGATCTTTGAGACATTTTGATGCTGCACTGGAAATATCCTGATATTGCGTCACAGAGTGCACATTTGGCCAGTTATTGGACAAAAGAGACACCAGCAAATAATAAAGTGGATACAGGTGTGCAGAGAACACAATGGAGAGCTGTTAAAGAATTTCGGTACTTAAGGCAGAGGGTTTTATTTTCCTTTTGAATATAAAATATATTATCCTTCCTAACTCGTCAAATAATAAGGCTCAGTTAGTGGTCCTCAGCTTCAAACTATGACACTCTAGGTTCCCATCCAGCAGCAGTGTTGGACGTGTCAGGGAGAGTGTGTCAATATGTTTCATGCATTGTGTCTTTTCAAAATATACTTCCATCTCACAGGAAGTCAGGTTTAGACAACAAAACTACTTATTTAGGGTTAGGAAAAGGTGGTAGATGACATTAACTTTACCAATGAATCACATGACGAGCAATGCTAACGACTCATTTGACTAATGACCGGCGTAACAAAACAACTCAAATAAGGGTTTCCTAGATGAAAGTCCTGAGTTTGTTTGGGTCGAAGATCAGCAGTTGGATCCCAGGCTCCGCCAGTCCGCATGTACATTATAAAGAAGATGACGCCAACCTCTATTGGCCGTTGTAATTAGAACGGGAGCAAAGGTGGAAGTCCTGTGACGTAGTATAAAGAGTGTAGTCCATGTTGAGAGGAGGTCGGGGTGAATGGATGAGTCAAACAGGACTCTCACCCATGAGCCCGCTGTCCCATGTGAAACCAAAACTCACTGTTGACTCACTTACTGTACCAATAAGACCATGGTTTAGATTACGTAACATGCATATGTGGCATTAGTAAGGTATGTAAGCTATGTAACTGACGTACTTATTTCAACCTAAATCGCAACGTTGTACTAAACCTAACCAAGTAGTTTTGTTGCTTAAAACTAAAGTGGGCTTTCACAGTGTGGAGGATGCAGTTTGTTAAAGTATTCGGATGGTAGTGAAAATAGCCTATTGATAGAAAATCAATAGGCTACATCTGAGGGCTGAGACCAGGTTTACAGTATAGGTTGTGTAAAGCAAAACTCCAACAACCCGATGAATGACAATGAATGCATTTGTGTGTGTTTGAGGCAGTCAGAGAGAGGGATGTATAAATGAAACCAGATCAAAGAGCGGATAGTGTCAGGTGTAACAGTACATCATGCTACTGAGCCACCACGCCAACTCCTGAACTAAACTGTTACGCAGTTCAGCCCAGTTTTCTTTGTCACTTGGATTAAGCTTCAAGTTTTATGCTGACTCATCTGCCAAATGTGGATGTTTCACCCATCTACTGATAGTGAAATCTGTTCATGAAGCGATCTTATAATTGATACGTATAAGGCCATGTGTATATATAATTTGGTAACCATGGTATCATTTTCCCTGATTAATAGCTAAATGGACCCAAAATTTGATTTTAACATTAGCTGTTGTGGCTAATGTTAGCATGTGCATATCAGCTGGTGATGTCAAGCCACAACAAGTTGTCCTTATTTGGTTGTTGAGGTGGTTGTTGTGATGTTTGTCGTACATTATTGGGTTTTCGGAAGGGGACTGCCCATTGTTCCCAATAATGTCACATTGACCATTTGTTAGACAGCCTGTTATGCCAAAAACAAACGTCCATTGTTCTGAGGGCCCACTGTTCTAAAAATTCAAACTCTCGATGCAACCAAGAGGAACAAATTGCTAATTATTTTGCAGAATGACAGCAGTATTTTTGAATGACATCAGTTGGAACAAAGGATTTTATTGACCAAACTTATATTTCTGCAGGAGGAAATCAGCTGAAATTGAGGTCCTTCCAAACATGTTTTCCCAAGCACTCATGTTCCTTATTAGGGAGTGTGCAAGCAGTTTTAAGAACCCACAAAATCATTTTTTTTTTAATTTTTTTTTTATAAATTTCGTTCCAAATTTGTCTGACGCGCAATAATACTAATGATCCTAATCATGACTATGATAAATTATCATCAAATAACATACATATACACCTCATAAGCATTGAAGTGCTTCATAAACTTCTGTCAGTCACTGGAATGTGATTTCCTGATGATGCAGGATAGTCTGTATAACTTCATGTTCACTCCTCTTGGTTTGTTTGTTAAAAGTCAGTGTGCACAGGAACCATACCAGAACTAAAAAACATTGTTAAAATCAACTACAGCTGTAAAAGCACCCTTAAATCCATACGTCTTGAGGCAGATTTAGTTATGTATCGCATCACTGAAGCATTTAAGTAATATACTATTGCTTAAATGCATATTTAAAGGACAATTTAGGGGTCTTTTTTTATGTGTATTTCAATATCATACGTTTGCATCACATTATGGAAAGAGGTGGTGATAAGCTATTCACTGCAGTATTTAATGACACATTTCCTCTGCCACCATAGCTTAAAATCACTGTGTTTAATGTGTCATATGAAGTCCACGACCTGAGTTTAACCTCCTCTCACTGTTTGTGTTGCCGATGATTGCTGGATAAACTCATTTAAATATTTGGTCCTTTTAATGCGTTTTCATTGGTCGTGCATGTCTATCATCGGGGGTCAGGGCCATTCCAGTCACAGTAAGAGCTGTAATACAATCACAGCAGCGCAGGGTGGTCTAATTTATATTTCAGTTTAAATGCAATTTCTCTTCATGTGACGTTAATTTAGTCGCAGCAACTCAATGGAGCTTTTTTGATGCACAATAATTGCGGAGCACATTTTACAAGGAGTCAATTTGAGATTTGCATGAAGAATGGCAGCATGTCATGGTGGAAGGGTTTTGCAATAAAGAGACAAGCGATTGAAATTGAGATACTTGCGAGCCGTCGCGGTTTTGGCTCAGAAGGCACTTACGCGATAGGAATAAAATATAAATGGGAAAATAATGGTGGTTTATCCCGACACTGTCATTGAAAACTTTTACTTTGCCGTCGCAGCCCCAAAAGTTACTTGTGGGAACGTTTGTCAGGTACAAATTTAGAAAAGTCGTAGTGGACAAGTTGAAACAGTAAATGAAACAGAGTGATTGTTCTCTATGAAAAGGTTTAAAGGTCTAACACTTTTTCATCTGTTCTTTTTAACGACACAGAGCAGCAACATCTCAGTGGCAGATAAATGCCTTTTACAGCGGATGATAAATGCCGTGATTCTGAATTGATATTGGACATTCATTAAGTCAAAATTACCTTAATTGCATTTGCACAGTGCTGGGTGACTAATGGGTTGACACTCGTAAAGTACTCCCTAATTTTGGGGTTTTAGTGCCTGCCAATCCAAACGGTCAATTTGGATAAAACATTATTTTAAATATAAGTGGATTTATTCTCTATATGTGAACAAAGCTGACCTGCAGACCAAGCAAAAAGTATTGATACTGTCATTCCTTCATAGGGTGATGAGTCTGCAGCTGGAAGGTGTGTGTAATGTGACCGTGGCTAAGTGGAGAGCAGGGCCGCCTTTCAATCAGAGGGTCGGTGGTTCGATCCCCCGGCTCCTGCTCTACTAGTCTCATGTCAATGTGTCCTTGAGCGAGACACTTAACCCCAAAATTGCTCCCGTAGCTGCGTCTACGGTGTGTAGAGAGATACTGAATTGTAAGTCGCTTTGGATAAAAGCGTCTGCTAAATGACCGTAATGTAATGTCAACTGTGCATGCAGTTTTGTAACCCTGATGAACCTTGAGTTAAGCATAGAGCTTTTTTTGAGTTGATTTGCTGGAAGTGTATGAGCTCAGCAGCAGCTCCAAAAGTAAAGAAATGCATCGTTAAATGTGAAAACATTTTAGCAAAATTTTAGCTAACGTCAACGTTTGATCAACGTCTCATTTACATATGTCAATCAAAGCCGACATGGTGGAAATGTTATCCCTAATGATGATAGAACTGACTCTCTCCCTGAGCAATGTCCTCCTGAATGAGGGCACACACACATAATGACTGAGCGGATTCTGAGTATGCTTTGGGATGTGACGACTGACAGGACCAAGGCGGACCGGGTCTGTCCCAGTCTGGGTCTGCAGATACAATTTTTTTATTTTATTTTAAACATAAAAGTAGAAGAGGAATGGCCATAGTTGCAGCACATTTTCACTACCAACTGGACAAATACTGACATTTGAACAGCGACCCTACTCTTCAAACTATGACGCTGTCGGTTCCCCTCTAGCATCAGTTTTGGATGTGTCAGTGACAATGTGTCACTTTCTGCTAATTACATGCATATTGTCTTTTGAAAATAAACTTCCAACGTAGGTTTACTTTGTTTTCAAGTCTACTTGGTTAAGTTTAGGAAAAGGTCCTGGTTTGGGTTAAAATAAGTCAACGTTGACTTGGTTTCACATGAACAGCTGTCTCCTGCTCTTCGCACTTGCTCTCTGTTTAGACCCAACTGACAAATATGTGCAACAAGTATGTGATTTAGAAACCACAATCACAATCAACAGTGACGCTAGTTTAATTCTAAGAAATATAGTGGTTCGATTTTGAAATCTGAGAATGGAAACAGGAGAACAGCAGGAAGAGACCGGAGGAAAGTTCAAAGCGTGGGATGCATATTTGATCATTTATCTGAATTGTTAATATAATATATCATTCATATTGTTCATGGTAGATCATCAGTGTGTTTTCTTGCCAGGCAAAACTATTGCTGGAGGTTGCAAGCAGGCGTCCTGTGTGAACGGCCCAGTTGGTGTACATGGGCGCCGAAAGGAAGCGGGCTGCGCTTCTCTAGAAATTACAAGTGTTGGTATTTGACGAGTTCCCAATTTCCCTCTAGGCTGTACCGCCTTCACCATCAGCCTCTACATCCATATTGTTTTGCTTTTCCAATGCAAATCTCATAGCGATTTGTGATTTGGTGTGATTGTTCTGGTACAACAACCGGAACTCCAGTAGTTACTGACCAGACGTTCCGTGTGTTGTCTAGTGTATTTAGGTTTACGCTCCGTCCTGATTGTCAAAGATTAAATACAGTTGTTGAAACATTCTTTATGTATGATTCGTCCAGTCTCTGTAAGTTTCAACTCTTCAGCTTGGTCCCGAGTTAGTGTTTAACCATTGTTATGAAAGACAACAATATCGCTCCTACAACAGCTGTGAATGGCAACAATAGAATGGTTTGATTTAGGCTAACATCTAAAATCTATATATATATATATATATATATATTACTAAAATCACTTAATTACCCTCAGGAAAATATTTTTTCATTAAATGATAAAAAAGGTCAACTCTTACTAGTCTGAGACAGGATATGTGTCAGAAGAGACTGATATTGAAGGCACATATTCATTTCCCCATCCATCATGCAGATTCTCATACTGTTGTAGCACCGACATATGGATGGAGACACAGTTAGTAGTCGTTAGCCCAGTTTCCAACATGGCCGTTGATTTGCCGTAGAACCTGAAGAGTAATTCATTGAAATGTCAAGTTTGGTATTTTGCAACAGTCTAGTGCTGGTTGCACAACATGTAGTTGCAGTGCATGATTGTACCTTGACATTGTGTATTATCACCGAAGTTAGAAACTCACCGGAGTGAAGGAAAGACCTTCAGTACATGGCTTTTAAAGGGCTTTTATGATTGTGGTTTTAGGGAGGTTTAAATGGGTGTGTGTTCACCAAATAAAAGTGACTAAACTATTAAGGAACAAAAGTGAGTTGTCGTCCTGCTCTGAGCAGGAGACAGATGCATCTTGTCACCAAGATTGCAGGGTGACACTCGACATATATCTACATCCTCTACTGCACCTCTCATTGGCGAGTCACCAAACTGGCACTCGGAGAAATAAAACTGTAATGCGCTGCAGCAAAATCACAGTTCACTGGCGGCGCTCTGCTTCGTGCGCCGCCACCAGAATAGAGCCCAAAGAGTCGGCATGTGACACCCAAAAGCAATGTGTAGCTAATCCACTGTAGGCCATCCTAATTAAGCACTAATATCAATGGGTTTGGTTTTGCAGTCAACAATAGGACCTACATGTACACTGACACTAAGGGCAGAATATTGCAATATGTGCACAAATAATGTCATGGAGAAACACAAAAAGGATCTGACTAATTTGGATTATAACACTTCAAGCCTGCCGCTCCTTCTTTAGATGATGAAGAGAATGAAGAAACCAAAGAAGAACACTGTGGAGTATAGGATGTTCTAAGACACTACGTCATTATCAGTCGTAAAAGAATGTATTACAGTAGGTCAGAACAGAATATTGCAATAATCAGTGGAGCAATGGCAACATGTTGCTTGTGTTACTGCTTTGACTGAAGTCAGTAAATGATTTTAATAATACCTCACATTAATCAAACACCGGACACCCAGAAATGATAGAGTTCAGCTGTGTTCTGATGAAAAGCTACTTCTATAGCCCCAGAGGATTTTACATGATGACATGTTTGAGAGGCAACAAACCGTTTCCCATCACCTCCTCCTTCACTGCATGTTTTTCCCGAACGCAGCAGCCACTATGTGTAAACCAGAGAGCATCTGTCCTCGAGTGGAGCTCGAACTTAATCCTCCTCAGGTGACATATATAGACTGCACACCCGGCCCATATAACCGCTGTGAAGTTTGTAAAAGAGGAGGCTGAAATTGATGACTTGAAACAGTCCAGCGCCAGGACTCGAGGACAATTAATCCTGCCTCACCGTTAAAGATGTCTCCTCGATACAATGGAGGGTGCCGGGGTCCATCTGTGGAGTCAAGACGTAAGAGTCATGCATACATGCAGACAGAGAAAGCTATGGCTCCTAATTCTGCTCATTAATCACCTGTCTGCCAAACATCCTCCAGAGAAAAGAGCCCGGTTCCTCCGAGGTAATTACAGCACTTGAAGGAACGCTCTCTGCTGCAAACGCTCATAAGTAGCCATCTTATCTCTCTCTTACTCTGCCTGGTTTTCCGTCTCGACCATGGAGCTTCCTGTATCCTCTGGAGAGACCTCCTCCTCCTCCTCCTCCTCCTCCTCTTTTCCTCTCAAGTCTTTTCTGCTGCACCGCTCTTGCTCCTCTTCAGCTCTTTTTTTATTTTTTTTCCCGGGCACACATCCATTTGGCATTCGATGTGAGATAAATAAATTATAGCCTCTAAAATCAATGCCCAGTCCATGATGTAGGCTGGAGGCTTAGTGCTTGCCACCGTGCTAGAATGATGCCACTGGGGCTCAAACAGGGGCATTCCTTGAGCCCCAGAGCTACGCTCTTCAATACTTTTGGTTTTCTTTCTTTTTTTTCCGAAATGCTATACCATTCCTTCTGACATTTTATTATTTGTCATAAGTTTTCATGGATGATATAACTTTTACTGCAGAGACTGATGGAGCTTTTGATGCATCATTTGTCTCAGGGAGCTGTTTAGTTTGTCACACAGTGTCCTGGTCTGGACAGCTTTTTCTCCGTGATTCACTGCAGTGTCTGGAAACCGTCTAATTTCTCCACAGAGCCACTCAAAGAATCTAAAAATAAATCAAAAACAGTGGCTAGAGCAACATCTTTGTGCATTTATTTTTAAAGGCAGAACAGTAGCAATGCAATCCCTCAGTCTGTAAACTGCATGTTGATGTATGAATGAAAGATTTATAACCGTCAGCGGATAGATGATGCCTTTTTTTTTTAAGTTGTCGTAGTAATCTTGTAGCTGGTTTAAAGGAGTCTTGACAAGAGACTTGCATAACATACATACTAGAATGTGTCCTCAGTGCGGCTCTCTGAGAGCTACGCTGCAGCAGACTCTACAGCAGGCTGCTATCACTCTGCTAATGATCCCTCTCTCTCTTCTTCTGCTTTCTGTTTCCAGATGGAGATGATACCAGAGCCTGATCCCTATGACGAGGGCACAAAAATAAGTGTAAGTTTTCGAGTTACCCCACGTGTCCCTGGTTGCTACCTAGTGCTTCTCAGTTGTGGGAAGTCATGACGCAAGTTGGGTGACGTTTCATTCTGAGCAAACACAACAGCAGTTGATTTCCCCCGAATACTACACCTTCAACCAGAGAAAGGAGCTAATCAGTGAAATCAGAGGCAGTGTATTATTACCGTCAGAGCGGTTCTCTTCCTGCGCTCATGCCCCACCACCCGCTCTGCCTCTTTTTTTCCTGTCACTCTGTATGCGTATTCTGTGCCCAGAGCAGCCCACACTTCCTGCCACTGACCTCGCTGGAGTCCTTAGAAAGTCAGAGAGCTCTGTGCAATGAAAAAAGGTCAGAGATGGGATCAAGATATAGATGTTGTTTAAGGTCTTCACATTTTATTTCCCATCATTCATTTTATGGAAACTTATTTTTTTAACTTAGAACAAAAATATTACGCTAAAAAGCGACACCATTTTCACACCGAGAATAAAAGCATCAACTAATTATGGTGTGTGGAACTGATTGAGTGGAGCCTATATTTATGAAACAACATGGAGGCTCCGTTTTTTCCAACCAAGATGGCAAACTTTATTCCTACTTTTAACCTTGACATAGACAGCTTGTACCAGATCCACTCCTTCCATTCTTAAATTTCACAATAAGAGCCCTTGGCGAGTATTTCCCATTTTTGTGTAGTCTCTTTCTTAATCTGTCAAGCCCCCAGTGCGTAAAGGCTTTTAAATGTAAATTACAGTTTATTATAGAGTGGGTGATGTTATGAGTTCCGATAACATTCTAAAATAATGGCATAGATCTAGTTTTTGTTGTCTACATTATTTGTGTATACAATTACTAATTGTGAAGCTGCATTCCTAGATTTTAAGAATTAAATTGGTGCAGTGTTTATTTTTTTTATTAAAAATCAAACTGCAAAGTCAAATTGTTCATACTGAACCTATCTGTGCTTGAGTAAATCGAAAACAGTGACTTGAAACCTAAAACTGGACATATTCAGCAATTCAGGTATTGAAAGAAAAACACAAGCTTTCCCTAACATTTGTTGTCTGAACGTAACCACATGCAGGACTCTGGATTTAAACCCCAGTCTCCATTATTAGCCCGCTGTTTACCCCAATCACCTTTCTGTGCAACCCCTTCTCCTCCGAAATGACTTTCCCCTGCAACTAAACTGCATTCAAAATTGCGCTTCAAGGGAAACATATTTTCTCGGGTTCCGTATTAATCACATAATCAACAATAAATTAAATCCATTTTGGGTTTGACACAGGACACAAAAACGGTTCTCCTTGATGAAAGTCTAGTGTTTGTTTGACCCGCCCACCCACCTGCCCTCCTCCTCCTCCTCCTCCTCCTCCTATGATTAGACACGTAATTACGATACATCAAAACTGACAGTGGTCAAGCTGACATATGTCCATCTCCTAATAATAAACACACACATTCAGAGTTGATCGCAGACTCGCTCACAGATCCAGATTTAGTGGTCAGGGGTTAAATGCTGATGAGTTTTTGACTGCTCAACATCTAATTTAATACCTATGGAAGCTAGTTGATGACATTTAACTTTGATAATTGCTTTTTAGTCATAAATATTTAATGAACTGGAGCAGTGCTGAAATAATAGAACGAAAGGTTTTCACCAAATGTATTCAAACCAACTTACTACTTTGCAATTGCAGGCAACATTGCAAATCAATGAGATTGCTACATTGCTGTGATTAAGTACCTTAATGTCTGCCAAAACCACACATTACCATTTAGCTATTTTATCGATAACCAGTTTCTAAGAGGAAAATTCACTCTATAATGTAACACATATATTTCAATAAAACTGCCATTGCTAGGCAACAGCTTGGGTTTATGTTAACTTCCTTTCAGCTGACTGAGAAATGGTCTGAATCCAACTAATGTACATGTACTGTGATAGTGGGTTTTATTTGAACTGCACATCTCAACACAACATGTTGTGATCAAGCCAGTAAGCAAAACATGTTGGCTCTAGTCCCACCGGCTATAAAAAAAGTGGCTTGGAGCCCTCAAGGAAAACCTGTATACGCTAATGGAACACAGATAAAAACCCACAATTTAAACACTGACCTGCGCACCTAGCAATATGTTTTAACCTGTATTTATCATTGCCACTTTTCTATATGTTTATATGCACAAGATAAACTTCCAACCTCCAAATGTCACAGTATAACCATCATGTAGCATGTTGTGGAATAAAGTGGCATGACGTGTCATGATACCTTGCAGTGTTCCATCACTGTTATGACTCTGTGGTCTCTTCTAATCATTCTAACAGACAGTGAAAGTCCAGGGCAACGACATCTCACACAAGCTACAGATCTCCAGAGTCATTAAGGGTGACGAAGGACTGTACGAGTGCCGGGTGACACGAGCTAACTACGGCGAGATTGTGGAGTACAAAGCCCAAGCCTGGCTGAAGGTCAACGCCACGGCCAGGCCACGACGGCCACCGGTGCCTCCCAAGAAAAGCTCCCCGCTGCACCTGACGGACAAGAAGCCGAGAAAGTCCAACTCACCTCTGGGCCAGGACAGCATGAGCTCAGACCAGAGGGTGGCCTCCACCTCCACCTCTCACACATCCTCCAACACAGCTAAACACAACACCGGCTCAGGTAAGGCCCTCGGGGACGGGTGTGTAATGAGGGCGCGGTGAAACACAAAAAGCTTTTAACTACCAGCATATAGTCCGGTCAGCAACCTTCCTGGTCGTGAGTCACCTACCGAAAAAAAAGAAAGAAAGTTGTTTGGCTGAGCTACAGAACAACCGACAACACACTTCAGCACGCTTTTATACAGCAGTCAACTGTAAAATGGGCCTTTCTGAAAACAGACCTGCCACGCAAAAAGGTAACCATGTTTCAAGGCAGACTGATAAAGACTGATGCAGCTGTGTCATTCACTCAACATGACGGACCCTGTGGATCCAATAATACTGGAATCTTCAGTATCTGGTGGTTCTGAACAGATAAACAGACTTCGTAGAGAGTAACCCTGAGAGGTGTAGCAGAATGTTTGGTCTCAACTGGCACCAGAATGCAGGAATGCAACTTTTCTTTTTACTATCCGCTTATTCACAAAGCTGGTAGCCCCTGTTAGCCGACTATTGATATTTTGCCATCCCAAGACTTTCTAAACTGCAGTCTACATGGTGTGAACTGTCTGTGGAATTAACCACACAATTCCATCATGTTACAATATAAAATAATAATAGAAAAATACATATATGTGTCCCATATTTTTTTTTAAGGAAATTACACTCCTAGAGAATATACGTAGATTCAATCATTTGGATTAAATATATTCTGGAAAGCAAAACAGGCGACAGTTGTTTTTTGTTAATCTATGGTGTGAGGATCCTCAGGTTTAATGAGAATATAATTAAAAGGCAATTTGCATTTCCTTCCTCTCCATCTTCTCGCAGCAGACGGCAGAGGGGTTGTTTGATTGAATATGTGCAACGTATCCTCATGTAGCGGTTTGTGAGATATAATCCCTGCAGCATCTAAGGGTAGCAGGACACATGTTGACAAATCCACAGCATCTCAGAAGTGCCTCTCGAGTGCAGAGCCGTTCACCTTCATTAAATTCTAGAATTCCAGACAATGCTTGTGATTCCACCAGGCAAGCCACAGCGTGTTTCACAAGCGTCTCTTGCTGTGGTGTGTGTGTGTGTGTGTGTGTGTGTGTGTGTGTGTGTGTGTGTGTGTGTGTGTGTGTGTGTGTGTGTATAGATAAATCCATGGCTCTGTTCGTGATGCTGAAGTAGCGGACTGATTTGCAAGTCCCAATTCATCTCCATGGAAACAATTGAGGTGTCAAATCCTGTGCCATAGTTGCAATTACGTAATTGCAGAGGTTCTAGTGAGTATTTGTGTTTACGTAGCCCAGCTGGGGAACACAATGTGACTGAGTCACCAACGAATCACAATCTAAGACCCCTTTATGGAGCGCTCTGTGTTCCTCTTACTTAGTAAGTAAAATGCTGCACAATGATAATCATGTAAATGCCATTGATAAGCAAGTGACGAGGGTCTGGTTTCCCTCAGGTGAGGATTGTAGCCAACATTAGGTATTTTTTCAGTCACTACAGATATTGAAGAAATCCCGTTTGGAGTGTTGTGATTCTCTTTATTGAAAGATCAGTTGCAAGTCAATTGTCTGCCTCCAGCATACCCAGAACTCTGCTGCTGGGCTCCTCACTAATCCTAGGAGATGAGAACACATCCCTGCCTTTCATGCGTCTCTTTGCAGGCTGCATGCAAGTTCTAAAATTGATTTTAAGATTTTACTGTTAATGTTAAAGGCACCACATGGTCAAGCTTCCAGCTATATTTTAGAAATGTTCATTCCCCCCCCCCGATCCCCGAGCAGGCCTCCTCCGGTGCTTCTCAAAACTCACCTTATTACCGAGAGTATTCTTGCTGCAGGCTGCTCAGCTCTGGGACTCCCTGTCTGAGCAGGCTAGCCAATCAGTAGCAACTTTCTATATCATTTTTTCCACATTTATTTGCTTTGAATTTCGCTGCTCCCTAATCATCATCCTCATTTGCTTCAGACTTTGCCATGGGTAGAATTTGTCCTTGTTGGTAGACTTGGTAGAAAGACACAAGGGATACTGAAAATAAGAGGCTGAAAGCAACCCATGCAAAGCTCTTTCTTCAGGGCTGTCTCATTTGTTCTGCATACAAAAACTGATGCCATTAGAATTATTTGACATTTGCTATAATCACATAAAAGTGCTCCACATACTGACTTTAAAGTTATCATTGTTTTCATTGAACTTGAACAAATGGAATTCATGTGATCAACTTCAGTACGTCTCCATCACGGGAATCTAATACCCAGTCTGTAATTATATTAAGCGGATTGCAAAGAATAGCAAAGTTAGCTTTGTCTTTCATCAAGCACAGTGAGGCTGACATCCTCGCAGCGATGTGTGCAGTTGTCTTGGTGGAACGTGATAGTTAACCCTTTCACCATTGTTGATGTCAGCTATGCTCCCAGTGAATTTCAAGAACTTCCTTTCTGTAAATCTCAGTAATATTTGTCTGGTAAAGCTATCTGACAACATTACTAATTATTTTTGTAAGCTGAAGAAACTTCTTTTTTTTTTTTTTTAATAATGTAATTAACATAGAAACAAAACGCTCCATGGGTTACTAATATTCCTGTAACAACAGAAAATGAGACTGCTGATTACCCACTTTGTTTGTTATGACTAAGATAATATGGAAGCAATCTAAAAGATGTCTAATTTTAATTAAGGCAGCAGCAACCAAAATGGAGTCAATGTTTGTTGTTGCTTGATCAAATGATTCAAACAAAATGATGGTGGACAGCTAAATCGTATGCATAAATAAGTATAATTATAGAGATATAACAAATCTGGCCAACAAACAGAAACACGTGGCGGAACCCAAAATGGTCTGGTTTGCTCTGGCTGGTGGGCGGTGCTTAGTTTTTGCTCGACTGTTTATGGCTGCTGGGGGACAAACCATCTCATTTTATAGCTGAACAAAACACTAAAACATGTTTCTGAAAATAGTTGAGGCAGGGAATAGGCAGAAACAGAACCGTGAGTCATATTTAATCAGCATTGTCTAGTTTGACTGTTTGATCTGAGAATAGTCATTTAACTCTTTCGCCTCGTCTCCTACTCTCCATAGAAAATGAATAGGATCAGTCAACTTCACATACGTCAATGGATTTGGGACATGTCCACCATAAGAAGCATGATTAACCAATATAGCAACAAGTGAAGAAAGAGAAATCTATTTTACATATGTATAGATTGATATTGACCTGTAAGGAATGACCATTGAAGTCTTACTTTAGTTTGCTTTGTCAACCATTTCAAAAGAGTCTTTCTCACTTCTGCTCTGTCAGTTTATCCTTGTGACATTGTCTCTTTCCTAAATAAACTCTTGTGTTCACAGGAAACGCACAGTTTCTACTCGTTACATGCAAACGCTCTCCCTACAAAATAAAAGCTCATTGTAGGCTTACTTACTTTTTAGGTTTACTTTAGGCAACAGAAGTAGTTGGTCGGGTTCAGGAAAAGATTGTGGTTTGGGTTCAAATAAGTATGTTTGTTACGTAAAATAAGTATTTGTATTACGGAACTCAGGTTAGTAAAGTAGAGAAGTTATGTAACAGACGTCCTCTCCCTCCCTGTTTGGACTTTCTAGCTTTTTGCACTACATCAGCTGGTCTGACCGAATAATAATGGCGCAGATGGAGCTGGTCGAAAACGCCCGATGCATCTCATGCAGATGTTAAAGCGTGACTAGGTGCAGAATCAAAGCACTCACCACACCGCGGTGTTTGACCAGTTGGAAGTCTGGAGAGCAAGGTCTCAAACCGTCAAAGAAAACGGGTCTCAAGCTAAATTGTTTGCACAAAATTACTGACCAAAGATGTGGCTGCCTTCTCATAGTAGTTAAAAAAAAAAAAAAAACATATTTGTAGCAATGAGCCATCATTTACCCATTCCTTCTAATACCTAATTTACATAAATGTGAGTTTTTTTTTTGTCTTGCACATTGCATCTTTCTGACATCAGCATCCTCAAACTGAAATCATTGAGTATCTTCATGGTGTTCAACTTTTAGCAGTTTAGGTCTCAGCCTATACTTTTCCCATAGCTGGCTCAGTGTGATTTATTTTTATTTTTTTCATGAACTACTCTTATGCATTATTATCGCCTCTCCTCATCCATGAATGTCTTTTTCTACCTGGTCAACGTCGGCCCCGCTCTGGGCTCAGATAGCTTTCTGAACCCTGAGGCGAAACATAGAAAGATATTACTTGCCACTGAATAGACGCAAAAAAAAAAAAAAAGTAGAATAATCCCCAGGGCTGCAGAGTCAGAGAGTATGAGGCAGCCAAATTATGCTGACAACTGTGTTGCAGCGAGTCCTCTGTGCGGCGTGTTTGACACTGATAAATGCCTCTCCGTGGCTGCTCAGGCAGCCTCAGCCACCTTCTCTGAGCGTCACAGAGGTGTTACGGCTGAGGGCGACAGAGCTCTATTACTGCCGCGCTCGGGTTTGAGGCAGACGAGCAACAATGGGTAAACGCGCTCGGATGAAATTAAACCTGGGAGAGTGCAGATATTTTCCTTTTCCGCATTGCCGCGTCTGTAAACAATGAGGCCCTTTTCCAGATGGGCGGACTGTGACTGCGGCTGGTGGAGCGGCTGCAGCAGCGGAGCGCTTCGTTCACAGCGACTCCCCACCAGTGTGTCACATGTTGTTAGACCGCAGCTCGGCCGCCATTCTTCTTGGCAGTGTTGTTTTTCCAAAGCTCAGAGGTGACCGGAGCGGAATGTGGTGGGAAGGGGGGGGGGGTAAGGAGGGAAAAAAATGTCCCCGAAGTCAAACTTGTCCCTCCGCCCCTGAGGCCAGCCTGGTTCCTGCATGAAAGGAAAACAAATAGGGACTCAGCTTATTGCGTAAGCATCCATGCAAACAAAAAAGAATAAGAAGGAAATGCTGACCTTGTTTTTTGAGAACCACCATATTTTTTTTCAAACTGCCTTGGCTGCATATGTCTAAGGAAAGAGCACCAGTGAGTCATCACTCCAGTAGGTGGTTAGGAAACCGCCGGACTGCTGTTCATGGCCGCGTTCATATTGCTCAGGCAGTCGCACGCAACATCAATGTGTCATTTCAAGTTTATGTGGATGCTTCAGTGGGTCCTTCCTTACTCACACTTTTGTCTTTTGGGATCCACTGAAACCTCACAATTGAAAAAAGTTGTACTTGAATGAGGGCACTTTCACAAGCTAAGTACGTTTGGCTGACCCTGATTAGATACTTATGATTTGTTTTCAACAAAGTCAGTCAGTCGGTTTTACAATTTGCAAATTGGGGAGAGACACCATAGGCAAAATCATCATTATTTTGTATGCACTGGTCAATTTTTAGGCTTTTTTCCTTCTATAATATGTTGTCTTTCCATCCATAATACACATTTAGCTGTTTATTTTACTACTTTGTCTATTTGCGTCTGTAGGTTTCTCCTAAATTCGCCAGAAGTTAGCATTAGATAATGCCTCACTTGCATATTTTATTTTGACCCTATTCACCTGCAGTGTATTCAAAATGTATGTCATTTTACAAAACATATCCCGAAAGGCCGCTTTCTCTAGATTAGTTTTTTTCTCAGACTTTGGCTTAATCCAATGTTCAAATGTATTCAAATTAACAAATATGTAAGATAATGCAGCATTTGTATATTCAAACATACAATTTCAGAAAATCCCAATTTTTTTTTTATTAATTAAAAAAATCAACAGGCAAAGTTTTATGGTGATATATATTAATTAAAATGTTTTACCCTTTTTACCATATAGTTCTAAATTGACTGAGGGGGATGTAAGGAGCAAAGGGAACATGTTGTTCTTTCACTGTGACTTGGCACTGATCCATTGTGCCAATGAATCCCTTCTCCTCCATGTCACTATTTCTGTGGACTTCTTAGGATATTCTGCATGTTCCCTTCAGCCGAGATGTCAAGCAAACATCGGACTTCTGCGGAAGTCCAAGTCAGTTCTCTCCCACTCACGTTAACCTGTTCGTCTGTGTCCATCTCGACAAATATCCACACAGGCAGCCCTAAAAATATTTTACATTACATTGGACCACAGTGATGTAACTGAGTCCATGGCAACAGGTACAAACTGATAGAATCAGTATTTTTGTTAAAGGAAGTAAACGGGGATACTGAAACAGACTCATATCAGTAAAACTCCTCCTTTGAGGACATTGAGCTCGAATCAGCTGCTTGTCATTCATGGCTAGATGGTTTTGGAAAATGGCTGCAGTAATGTCAGCTAAAACACACAACTGCTGGTGGGATCCTTTCAAACGCCGCGGATGGTCATTTTGGAGCTTTCGCATTACCCCCCAGACTGTGTTATCACATTTTCCCTCACTTCTAGTTGAACAGTCAAGCTGCAACGTAATGACATCCAGTTGTATTTAACCAGTCGGTCAGCCAAACATCCAGTCAGGTAGAGAGTGTATCAGTCAACAAGACCGACTTTTTTTTTTCTCTTTTTTTTTTTAACAGAGCCACCAGGCAAGTAAAAGCAAGCAAGTTAAAGAGACAGTCAGCTCGCCAGTCAGCTGGCCAGGGATCAGCAAGAATAGATGGACCTGGCATGAAGCCAGTTTGAGCTCCCTGTGGAGGTGCTGTGGTGATTCACCTCTGTGCCTCACTGAACCTCACTGCCTCGCTGGCCTAGAATTGATATTCCGCATCGCCATTTCACAGAGCCAAAAACATTTTGGCAAAATGCAGTGTGTTGTGATAGGTTAAGTAGGACAAAATGAGGAGTATTCAGTGTGGGTCTATTCTATCCCAGCATGCACCGAGACAACCTGACAAGGTTTCTATTAGCTCGGACAGATATTCTCACTCATTATGCCGACAGAGAAGTCGGTTTTCAAGTCCCTCTGTGGACTAGGCTGTGGAGGAAATCACAGGCATCATGCTTAGATCTAAAGCCTGAGACATAAAAGTCAGATGTCTTTTTGGCATGGAAACCTTTTTCCCTTTTCACATTTCTTCGCGCTTCCCTTCTTCAGCTGAATAACCACGCAAGAACTCAGCTGTAAATGAATCCAAAATGACTTGTAAAGGCATGGTGACCTTGTCAACCAAACCATGACAGGAAGTGGGTGGAGATGCTTTTAGCCTCATTGATGGATGAGCGAAATAATACAACTACTGGCAAACTAAAAGGTAGTTTTGTTCTTGTGTATTCAGCTGTATTGCTGGACTCTTTGTACTTTTTCTTTACTCAGCAATTCAAATGCATTGTATTGTACAAGAAGGATTCACAAATGTTCCTCCTTTTGTTGTTTGTCTAAAAATAGCACAGAAACACAGCAGGTACCTTTACCTTTAGTGTGCTCACTGGCGAGATTAGTTTTGAAGTGAAAAACAGCATTATGTGAGATTTATATGAGAATAACTGCTTTAGACATAGTGTTGCTTTTCAGTTGTTTGTGGATGGCTTGCATGCATTTTCAGTGCCAAGGATAGAACAAAATGACACTAGATGCATGCTTATAGGTAAAGCTGAAAGAGTATCATATGTGTGATATGAGTCTGATACATTCTGACTGTATTTCAATGTGGCTGGCACTGAAGGAAAGACTCCAAATGACTTGTGTACTTGGACCGCTGTGGTGAAGATCCACCCTCACCTATGGTCATGAGCGTTGGGGAGCGAACGTATGAATATAATTGCGTATAGTTTTCTCTGTGCAATTATTACTGGCTTTTCAAGTCCGTTGATATACCTCCAAAATGTGTCACAAGATACACTTGAAGACTGGAAAATGATTGTGAAGTTAGAGACAAATGATTCCGTCCTTGTTTATCTGTCTTCTGTCATATATTTGCTCGTGAAGCACTTAGGAGTTTAACCTCTTCAGGTCTTTAAAGATGTTTTCTTCAGATTGACTCATTTTGAGTCAATCTGAAGAAAACATCTTTCTTTGGTTACACTGATCGCAACCTGCAATGAGAGGTCCTGTGTAGGCCTTTCTTGGCTAAAATGGGTACAACCCCAAAACGTTGGCAACCAGTGGTGCCAAGATTGAGGTGTAGAGACAGTTTGTCTGTCTGCATTTGGACACATCCTTCTGACACTGAAGATCACGAGAAGACAAAAACACCTGAAACACGCTGAAAAGAGTTGGGGGTGGGGGGGGGTCTGGATTTTGGAGCATCTCACTATACTATACTATATATGGGGCAGCCGTGGCTCAAGGGGTAAAGAGGTTGGCGGTTCGATCCCTGGCTGCTGTATCCGGTGCCGAAGTGTCCTTGAGCAAGCCACAGAACCCCAGATCGCTCCCCGCATGCTTCACACAGCAGCCCACTGCTCCCAATATGCTAGGAATGGGTTAAATGTGTGTTGATGGCATATGTTCATTTTGAGCGGATTTCTGAGCTACAGCTATCTTCCTCCAGTTGTTCTTTGCCTGATAAAATCATATCCTCATGCACCTTCCTTTACACTCTGTGGTTTCTCAGACGACCAAAATGAAAAATGACTTCACAAATACCAACTAAAGCAATAGAAATCCCTACAACAGCAAATCAATAATGTACGAATAACAATCCCCCTGCTGCTCTGTACAAGTGTGGCTTCACCACCAGATTCTAGAGGGACTGTAGCACTGCTAAGAGTTGCTTCAATGGATTTTTAATAATACATCTGGACGATGTAAGGACCGACACCAAAGAAATGACCCAGCCCAGCTGTGCAGCGTGGGGTGACCCATCATTTTACACCCAGAAGGATATAATTATGACCCCAGCACTGGCTTAATATAAAGCAACTGTGTGTTGTTGTTCATTGAGAAAGAAGACATGATGAGATTGTTTTGTTTTTGTCTCAGGAAAGGATTGTTTGATATCCAGGTTCACGTAGCCTACAATGTTCAAAGCTGGTCGTCCTGCCTGAACGTCAAACTGTCCTCAGGCAAGGCAGTGGAACACAAATTGGTTCCCAATAAGCTGGAGCTGGCCAGTTCTTGTGAACCAATACAAATAGATGGAACTGTTTCATTTTTTTTTTTTAAATGTATCCCAAAGTGAGATCATCCAGCAACAACTGTTCACTTTATTTAGTTTGGTATGAAATAAGAACAGTTTGTTTCACTCGGTTAATCATCAGGTTAGTACTATTCTATGTCAGCCACATATAGTCCATCAATTAGTCCCCATCGCTATCAGTGTACATTCACCTTCTAACAATTACATTCACATACAAAAAAGAAACTGTAATGTCGATTCCATTCATTTTTGACATATCACAAATGCGTTTCTAAGTGGAAGTCGGCGTATAGAGGAGGTCAGAGTGGATGGGTGGGTTGAACAATACAGGACTTTAAGCCAGGTGACCACTCCTAGTGTCCAATGTGAAACCAAGTCAACGTCGACTTATGTTCATTTACTTCCATCAGTTAAATGACGTAACAAACTTATTTCAAGCCAAAATAGGATCATTTTCTAAAGCCAAGTAAAGTCGTGTCCATTGTTTTGTTTTGTTTCAGTTTACAACGTTACCCACATTTCCCTTGGTCGAAATACAATTGAGAATGTATTTTGGTTTGAATAATTGACATTAAATGTAACAGTATTGACCTGCCTAACTCATGTATTTTCTTCAACAAACTAGAGGGAATTTAAGAATATTTTGCATAATGGAAAAAAGAAACCCTGAAAAACAGCTCTAAAGGGAAAACATTTACCCGTCTGCAATTTAGCAAAGAAGTGATTATGATGAAATTCACTCTCATTCCCAAACAGTGCAGTGTGGCAGGATATGTTTGCCTACGGTTCATCAGAAAGCCTTCCTTATGCAATGTACAAACACAGTGACCCATACAGTGACTGAGTTAATATAGCTTAAGCACAGTCAGTGTTCACACTGTTAATGACAAAGCAATCCAAATTTCACAATACACGCACTGATGGGCTAATAGCAGTGCATTTTACCTGACTTTCACTGCAGCACTATTGTGCTGAAACAGATAACACGCTCTTCACAGATAACAGCTTCCAAAATTTGAGAAATAAATTAATACAAGCAACTCTCCTTGTAATTTAAAAAAAGGTGATTGTTCTCTCTGCAGCCAAAACAGGAAGTGCGATGAGCCAAAGCAGCAAGACTTCGTCGTGTTTTGCCAGATTTGGGAAAACATTACGAAATAAGCTCACAGCACGGAGGTGTAGACGGGAAGTTCAGCGCTCAGACATTCAGCAAGGTTCAGCCTCAAAAACTCCTCAGCATTTCCACCAGATTAGTCATGCAGTGCAGGATAAAGCTCAACTGTTATTTTTACCTCATAATCCGACAGTGAAGCCTGACGCTGTGAAAACCTTGTGGAACTTGTCAGTTCATTGTAATGATTTGATTCATTTAGGCGCTGTACATGAATTACACCTGTACATGTGCAGTATGGTAGGAGAAACATGAACAAATGAAGCAGTCGGGATGATTTCTGAAACACTAGTTTTGCATTTAAACCCTGCTACATTGAGAGATGTGACCTCATGCCTGTACCTAAAAATGGCAAGACAGATGGAAGGAGGGCTGTGGAGGGTGCTGCAGCATCCACTGGCAGATGGTGGAGGACCTGCATGCTCACAACTAAAAATTACAAAATCATAAGACGTAAGAAGTTTCATTTGTGTTTTTGTTTTCATATTCCAATGATATTTGGTTTTTAGTAATAGTTTAATCGTGGATCTTTGGTTGAATGGTGTTCTTTATTGTTGAATAGCAGCAAAACAAGAAACTTTTCATTTCTCTCTCTCTCTCTCTCTCTCTCTCTCTCTCTCTCTCTCTCCCCCTCCCTTTCTCGCTCTCTCTCCCTTTCTCCCTCTCTATTCGTCTCTCACACACAGATATGTACTTTGTTGTGGATTACATTTACTTCTGACGTATCACAAATTCATTTCAAATGAGTCTTTATACGTCTGAGTGGGGAGGAGGTCTGGGTGGTGATGGGTGGAGAACACAGGGCTTTCACCCAGGAGACTGCTGTGGTGTCCCGTGTGAACCAAGTACTTTTGTTGTGTTTTTACTGTTGCAGTCAGTTTCTTGTCTTATTTTATTTCAATTTACAACATTACCCACGTGTAATTGCTCACGTTTCCCTCAAAATGATAGCAATTCCAGTAACTGTAGTGAAGTTTGTAGAAGAAAGGTTGCACACACACAAACAATAATGCATCCTTGACATTTTAACAGTGAACTTTAACAAAATACAATTCCACAGTTCCAGGATTTATTCTGTGTAGCCTTTATCTTTGTGTGTGTGTGTGTGTGTGTGTGTGTGTGTGTGTGTGTGTTTTCATGTCTATTCTTTGTCAGACAAACGTATTCTTTTAAGGGCCATAATGAAAACATACACAGCCTCTGTGCAGCATAGGCTGTATGCTGTGTTGGATGATGCCGTATTGCGTCATCTCCACAACACCCCCCCACACTTGACACATGTTCTTACTGCTGTGTGAAATGGTGCAAGATGTTCAGAACGGCATGGCTTAGCGACTGCTTAGAGTCTTACACTTTCTTCATCGCCACCAGGAAAACCTGCTCGTTGTTTTCTGTTTTTCCAGTTAAATTGTACATCCCCAACATGGCTAATGGGTAGATGATTGCAGAACGCCTGGTATTGGGGAATTAGTGCACGGTTTTTCCGTGTGCTGTCGCTCTGCGTCTGTGTCTTGCTCTGACTCGTAGCTGGAGGCTGATTAATTATTCTCTGTGTGAAGGATGTTTTGGCCCGGAGTGATTGCTGCCCCTCTGTGGCACTCCTGTTCCCTAGATCACCTCAAGCCAAATGAGATGTGGTGGGGAGGAATAAAGGGTCAAAGCCCCCCCCCCCCCCCCCCCCCCCCCCCCCCCCACTGCTCCACCCTTCACCCCCCCCCCCCCCCCCCCCCCCCCAATCCCAGACAATCCAGAGCTAGGCCGCAAGGTACAAAGTGTCCCCCCGGACGGTTTCCTTCTTAGAACCATCGCCCGGTCTGACACGGGGATCCAGTCGATGTGATTTACTGAATATTTCATTTTCTATTTCACACAACTTCTTCTCACCTCTCCCTCCTTTCAAGCTTTTCAAATCCTTTCTTTCTCTATTTCCGCTTCCCTCTATTTCGCCATTTTTGGTCCACGGAATATCGCTGCACATGGATCACATAGTTGTCATCGGTTCACTTTGTTCTCATCAGTTCAGGTTCGATGTCCCCGAGATGCAGGCGGATCAAAGCGGAGGCTGCGGAGGCTGTGTTCTAGTTTGCAGTTGTTAGTCATGTCAGATGCTCAGTAAACAGTCAGAGCTGCCTGCAGTGGTGATAGCAGTTTGTCAGGACCAAGGCAACAGCAGCTGCCCATGTAAATCCTTTTCATAACACTTCAAAGGCTGTTTATCAAAGGGGGTTACATCTGTAGTTTCCTGTGCTTGTCTGGTGATGGTAGTGGCATTTATGTAAGACGGTAAAGTTTAAGTCCACTCGTCACAAGCCCGTTTTAGATTTGACCGTTTTTATGATTTATGTGCCATGTTCTATCAATTAGCCTCAACATGTTTGAGGAGATGACTCTGTAAATCTTCAGCTCCGCATACATTTGTTACAAATAAGAATTGTGTGTTGCGACAGTAGAACACAATAAAGTAACTGGATGAATGTGTAATGGCGTAATCACATTTGGCGTGTTAATAACCATGGAATGACTCATACAAAGGAAGAATTTAAATGTAATTTGCTACGTTTGTGTGTGAACCCGTGCTCTGCAGTCAAGCAGTGTTCACAGGCGTTGTAGGTGACTGCAGCCTTATGGATCAAACTTAATGAAACCATATGGTGCAACATTTGGAACGCAGATGAGGGTGAAACACAAACAGGCAACCACACGTTAGATGACACAAAAAAACGACAGCAGCAAAAAAAGAAAGTTACCGTACGACTGCATGAAATAATGTGCACTTGCATTCTGGTCTCCTCAACAAAACTGCATTGTCAGTTATGTTTCAAGGGAGCATTTGTTTTTGACGTGTCACATTTGGGTTTAATCAAAGTAAGAAGGAGGTCGGAGTGGATGGATGGTTGTTTAACGCCAGGACACCGCTGTTCTTGTCCTGTGTGAAACCAAAAGAATTGTTCTTATTTGAACCCAAACCATGATCTTTTACTCAGCCAAGTAGTTTTGTTGCCTAAACCTAAATGTAAGTGATAATCACTATAATGTTGATATACACATATGTAGAAATGTTGATATTAATTGTTAAATGAATCAACGTATCCTTGATTTGCAGAAACGTGCAATGCCAACCTTTTATTTTAGCGACTGGGTTGGGTGGAAAGTACGTTGTGTGAACAAGAGTTCTTAATGAAAACGACAAAATATATTTTTTGTCCATGATACGCATATTTGTTTTCTGATTTGATGCCCCATCGACAGGACGTTCATCGTTTGTCTTTCAAAAATGTACAAATCCATTTCATGTTAGGTTTAAAGCAGAAAAATACCTTGTTTAGACTCAGGAAAATATCATGGTTTGAGCTTAATTATATACTTTGTTCAGATTAGGGTACATTTGTCGTCAGGCTGTTCTCATTCACTGTATATGTACGAATAGCAACGCACAATAATTTGTGTATAACCCACATAAGCGTGAGCCAGGACGAAGTTGTAGATAGACGGGTCAATCAAAGACAGGACTTTCACCAGGAGACCACTGTTCATGTCCTGTGTGAAAGCAAATCAATTGATTTGACCTTACTTGTGTTATGTAACTTACTTGCTTGACTAACACCAGGTAGTATGTCATTTACATAACAACCACACTTATAGCCGGTGTTGCTGTAATTCAAAATTGAATCGAAAAATGAGAGAAGACATATGAACAGCTGTATTAAGGCACATTGCATGGTTCCAGTAATAACGTGTGGATTCATGTTAGAGATCATCCATGGTCATGATTAAAATAAAGGTAAAAGTTTGGTTTTTGGGGCTTTTTCGCTGAAAGAACTGCCCTTGTTTTTCTCAAGAGGACAGTCAGGCAGAGGGGTTGGGTGGTGGATGGTGGTGCAGCATGTAAATGGAAAATGGACCACATTTTTATAGCACTTTCCTATTTTTTTTTGTGATTCAAAAGGGCTTTACAACACAAGCCAGCATTCACCCATTCATACATGGCAGAGGCTGCCACCTGCTCAGCAGCGATAAACATTCACACTCACACAGCGACTGCTCTACCTCCGGAGCCACAGCCGCCCCGGGGAGGTGAAAGGTCGCATTTTATCACAGACCAAAAAATAACATACATGCAAAAGAAATGTAACCAGGGTATTTTGCTATTATTATATTCGTCACATACTTTTGCTTGGTCTTCTCACTGGGCTCGCCGAGCGGATCAAAATATACGGTCACTGTAAACACGTGGTTAACAATTCAAACAAAAACACTCAGTTTCAGGAAAAGATTGTGAATTGATTTAAACTTACTACGTTTATAAAATTAAAGTCAAACTCAATTTTTTGAACACAAAGACGACAACAACATACTGTTGGGATATGAACACTGGTCTGGTGTTCATTTATCCATCCAACCTACTATATACCTTGCTACTCTTGAGTGGACTTCTTTGGTCCGCTCTTCATCACCACACTCCCAAAGCACTTGCTCTGACAGTCACTAATATTGCTCCAGATGGGGTTTCCACTGTAGTTAGGTGAACGCCTGGTACGTCTCATAGAGACACCAACGGGGGCCTTGTGCGTCGGTATCAAAAGCAGAGGGGTATGAGTAAGCGTCCATATTTGGGCACGAGATGGTATACTGTAGCTGCCATGCAACTGCTGGTTCTCTGGCTTGAAGGTGTATGCAGTGTTTGCAATTAATTAACGGCATGGCAAAATCTCTTGACGGTTGACAAATCTGTCTTACCCTATTTATAATTGAATTATCTCTCTTCCTGAGTTGCATTGGTCTGTCTATTCATCAAGCTAGATACATCTGTGCAACGGTTGTATCAGAAAACGTGACATCCTTTTGTTTCTTCTTTTCTCAGGTACAAGAATATCATCCAACTGTGGACTGGCCGTCCTCCTCCTGGCGTGTGGTTTGGTGAGGGATGCCTTGTTATAATTTGAAGAACTAACATGGTTTGCGCCCTGATCACGCTCTCGTTCTGTTTGCTCTCAAAGTGAACAAGAAAATCCTCCTCTAGTCCCCAAGCCCCCCTCCCCCCAACACACACAACAACACACACACACACACACACGCACACCATGCGGACAGCACAGTTGGCCGTCATTTCCCTGCCACTACTGCTCTTGCTCCCAGCACATTGCTATTAGCCACTGTAAACACCAGTCACCTCTAAACCACTTGGAATACCTTTTGTACAGACGGCGACTCGACACCATCTGAGGTGCAGCGCTCCGGTGTGAAAAACGGACTCTGTAGCTAATCGGATAACTCTCATGGAAGAATGACGTTCCTCATGGTTTCCCTGTTCCAGTTCCATGTGTTTATTGCTCAAAAGTGAACAAGAAAAAAAAAAAAAGGAGAATCTATATTTGTGTAATATATATGATTCTAGATATATATATATATATATATATATATATGTTTTCTTCAAAACACCTAGAATTACTGTATGTGCTGTATACATAGCTGAATCTCACCATATTGGCCATGGAACTCCATTGTGAATAGGCCCTCAAAGAAACAAAAGAAATTAAAGTACACTTCAATTTAGACTGTTAACATTAACCATGTGGTTAAAAAAGGGTTTAAATTCTCACTTTTCTTCAGCTGTATTGGCCATCGAAATGATCTAATGTGCATACTTTTACATCTTGTTAGTGATACGTATACAGGTGTGCATGCTTATTGACCTGACGGCTTAAAAGAGGAGAACATAAGTTATTTGAGCTACATGAGTCAACACTTGGGAGTTCAGTGTTACAGTTTGTTGAATTTAGCTTTATTTTAATGTGCTAGCTTTGGTGTGATAAATAAATTGTCCCCTGTCATCTTAATTTGTATCGCATCCTCAGTAGGAATAAAAAGGATGTCACAATTTATGCGTCATTGGAAAATCCTGATATATGACCGTTGGATGATTAATTTTAATTGACCTGCACCATTTCCACACGGCGGGCTTCGGTTGCTGTGCACCTCCTCGGTATGTCTCATCACTGCAGAGGATGAATGAGAGTTTACCCACTTTGGATCACGGGTATTGCTCGTTTGTATTGTTTTGTTGAACGCCAGCACACACACACACACACACACACACACACACACACACACACACACACACACACACACACACACACACACACACACACACACACACACACACACACATTTTGCAGGTAGACGTTTTGAGTGGCTGGAGTTGAGATGCAGTGCAACACAGAAAGTCGACTTGTCATCAACACTGTATATGACCCATGTTTGGAAGAAATGAGTTAGTTTTGTTAATCTTCTCTCTTATATCTTACAGTAATATATTTTTAGCTTTATTTTCAGATGATATTTCATAGAGATTTTTATCCACGCAGAGCATTTATAAGCAAAACGCTTTGACAATCTGACACAAACACAGACAAAGGTGTTTTTTTGGGGGTTTCATAGTGCAACAACAGATACAGTATTACCTGAAATAAATAAAATGCTATTATTTTGTTAACTTTTGAGCTGAAAAGACAATTGAGCACCATCAGAAACACACATGCTCAAATTCAAACTGAAATATGTACGAATAACAGAGTAGTTGATTTATATCTCAAGATTCATGCTGTAAGTGAATGTTCTCCACCGTGAGTGTCGTGCTGCCTGAGAGCAGCAGTTGTCCTGCAATAAGATCAATATTTTATTTTGGTAGACTCCGAAGCACATGCTATTTTTCTGCTCAGTTAATGCCCAAAATTTGCGCTGAATTAAGGTAACATGAAGCATGATTATGTAGTGTATGGTATAATCGAACATTCATACGTAACATACAGATGTAATTGCCAATGATTACTGTGTGCTGTGTGTTCTCAAAAAGCAACATTCACCTCCCCTCGAGCTTTTATTCCGCTTTGCAGACAAAGCATAACCCCCCACACCCCCTGTATAGTTGCACTGCATTCCCAAAGAACTGTGGAGGGAAACTTGTTGATTCAGCACCGCCATTCAAAGGCTGGGAGTGCTTAGTCATGCTCTAGGATGAGACCCGAGACGTCTAGCGATCAGCAGCTTCCAGGCTGGGTACAAGATGTGAGGGCGACAGAGGGCGACCCCGTCTAATCCCTCAAGTTCCAAATAGCTTCAGGGTGAATTTGGACAGTTATTCTAGCATCACTGTCACATAGTATATGCCAATCGATTGCTGTGTTTTGAAATGACATGTTATGTACAATGATTCAAGAACATTTAGTTTGCGGAAAGAAAACGATCCACTTCATTTCTAAAGGTAGAACGGGATTTGGATGTTGATTCTGTTGGAAACGTGCCCGAGCACTTTGGAGAGTGTGCACCGTTTGAGTGGACAGTTTGTCCAACCCTCATGTAAAAAGTTACAGATCTGTACAACTTGTAAATGAAATAATCAGCATGTTAACATTTTTCTTTCTTTTTTTTCAAACATCCATTTAAAAAGGCAGACGCCAGTGATGTTCTGTACTTGTAACAATGGTGTCATGTACTCATATTCAAGTGTTAACAAGTCCAAAGTGGGTTTTCATCTCTTCAAAATGAACTTGGGTAAAATGTATGACTAAAAAAAAAATAAAAGTTCTATATATAGCTATGATTATTAGACACATCTCCTTTATAAGGCTTTTCATCCTAATCTAGGGGACTCACTTGACTGTGGGTCCTTGCAACATATTGAATAACAAAGAAGGAGATTGGAGCGATGATTGATTTGATATTGTGATTGGATTAATTCAAAAAATGTAGTTGTTCCGATACCATTTTCCCTTCCTGATACCAATTCCAATATCTGAACTTACGATTCGATAGCAGTGCTTTAAAAACTACGAATGATTATTATTATTCGTATTAATATTATCATTATTATTAATAAACAGCTGTATACTACTAACCCTGTATGGATGTGATATGATTGCTATCATCGTTGAATGGTCTTGCTCAGGTTAAACCCTTTGTAACACATTAACACATGGAGAGAATGAACGCCATAGAACTTTGTTTTATCATCTAGTTTGACAGATTGACAGATTGCTGACATTTTGCTAGCTGTGGCTGACGAGCAGCTGCCCGATCGGCAGGCATCGGATGTTCGTCTCTCAACAGAGATGAGACAGAAGCGAGGCGTCTTACTCATCCTCGTACAGCGGTTCGTATGATATCCTACAAAAAAAGTTACACATTTTTTGTGCGTTTTCCTGGAAAAGTCAGCAACTCGTGTCAATTGGCGCTTGTTACATGCATAAGGTCTTTTTCAAAATGAACGTTCGTCATCACAGGCAACTCGGTTAGGTTCAGGCAAAAAGACTACTTAGTTAGGTTTATGAAAAGATTGTCAAATATTTGGCAACAAAAAAGATTGCCGTTGAGGTTAAAATAACTACAGAAGTGCTGTTACTAGAAGTACGAAAGTCAAGTGCCAAAAACATCAATGGTGACTTCTCGTTTCACACAGGAAACAAACTGCTGTCTCCTTTATTAGACCCACCCACCTTTACCGCTGGCCTTCCAGCCCTCCTTGTGTGCTTTAACGGTCTTTATACTTCCTCATTCATGATTACGTGGATAACATACTAAATCATTTTGTGGGATATCTGCAAATGTTTTTCGTAGCTTTCGCTACAAATGCTGGATGAGACCAGCCTGCGTTATTTCTGGAACTGATGACGAAAGTAGCTGTTTCTCTTCTTCCTCATCTCTTGTTGAAGGCAGGATGTACGGACCAAGTTGTTCCTGAGTAGCCTAAATGATCTGGTAAATAACATGACATGATATTGGATCGGTGCATGGACCAGCGTATACTCGGTAAAACCTGAGCCAGCCTTTTAGGCTGTATCAATTCTGGTATTGGTATCGGAACAACTCTAAATAAATGATGCTTATTGACGAACTGAGTCATGAGTTTGGGTTGCAATGGAGGCTGAATTGCTTTCAAGCAACAAGCTCTGTTACTGAAGAGGAGAACAGTTCACAATGACGGCTAGAGCAGCAGTTCCTTCATCCAGGATGCTATTTCAGAACCATTCTTCTGTTCTGTTTTATATGCCACGCTACTCTATCATCCACTCTAGATGTATTTGTTTCTTCTAATGTATTTCATTTCAATGCGGTCCTGTCTGTTTGTTGAGCTGTCAAAAAAATTCTGATGAATTCTAGTTCTCTTTTCTTTGGTATTGTGTGAGGCTTCTGTACTGAAACATTGCAACAGTTTGTATTATAATGACGAAATCAGAATAATATTTAAATAAACCATTTTCACAGATGAAATTCAAACAATGAGGGATTCCATCTGTTTGCTTGGTGACAGACTGAGCTTCATACTGAGTGAACTGAAGAGAGTGCTGACCACGCCCAAAACTGGACCCGTCTCTTTTGTTTGAGCCAAAGTCACTTTTCACTTGATAGTACTGGTAAATGTAGAAAGAATTTCCTGAAGAAAATGTCTGTGATTGCTTTGTGAAAAACTGCTGATTGGCAGGATTTTGGACGACTTTATAATCACATAAAAAGGAATGCATTGGCTGAAGTACAATACGGAAGATTTGGAAAGGAATGGAAACTTTGCAACACTTTAGCATTGTGCTTTGATGCATTACAGTAAAAGACTGTTAAATACTTTAGTTTCTAGTACTAATACAATGGGACTGAATGGGCCTCTATAGACTTTCATGAAGTATAACGTACAATGACTCAGGTACAGGTAATAGTAATGACATTCTGTACACATGATCAGTGTGCAACACAACAGAGCTTGTAGTGTACACAGGTGCTGAGTTAAAAATACAATGAGATGGAGCGGGGCTTAATAAGACATTAACGAATTACGCAACTCATAATCAAGATCAGAGTTGATGGAATTTGTGACAGTGTTACCTATTTAGTTACCTATTAAAAATTGGAATGCATTCTGTTGAGATGTTGAGTAATAATACAGCGAGGCTCAATGGGCCTCCATAGCCTTTGATAGGTTACGTTAAAGGTCACCCTTTACACTGTCTGTGAGTTTTACAAATATTTAACCCAAAAGAGCTTGTGACAGAATCTCGTCACTCAGTCAGATCCTTCAAACTGTCGTCAAAACCGTCTGATCTCGTCTGACTGAGGCAGTTTTCCCAATCGTTTCATAACGAATTTCATAAATAGTTTTACACTTCTCAACAGCAGCCTGCCCGACTCACTTTGAAACTCCATTTAAGCTTGATGACACTGTTATTATTTAAAAAGCACAGGTTATTTTAAAGTTATACACAGGTTATTAATGTTGTTTGAGCTACAACAATTTTACAGAATTACACAAGACAAAATAATTTCCATAACACAAACCAATCCAGACCCCTCCTGTGATGTTTAAGGGGGATAAAAGAGAAGCATTTTGCAGGTGATATTGCAAATTGGTCTTGTTGCAGGTCTCTTGGTTTTGTAAGTCAGCCTTCATCAGTGAAAACCTCGGAAACAGGAAACTACCTCTCTGTTGGTAAAAATGGGTCTGTCAAATCTCATCACCCATTCATCTGTTTGAAAGACAAGATAGAGGAATGGAAATGAAGAGAGAGAGGGGGGGGTGGAATATCCTCTTTGGAATTGAGGAGTGAATTTGGCAGCGGCGGCTCAGCTAATCAGGTTTACTTATCAGTGAATTCAGGATGCAAAGCAGGAGAGAGCGAAGGCGAGAGAGATAGACGAGAAACAATGCCAAAATGAAACCTCTGCCTGTGTTTGTAAATTCAGCAAGCAGTGACACAATTATCCATGTGGAGGCAAAGAGAGGGCGCACCACCGGCCTGCCTCTGGCTCTCTAATCAGTCCACTGGTCCTATTGCAGAACATAAAAAGAGGGAAGGTGGAGATTACTGCATGACTTAGTGTCTACATTTTGCATATTCAAATGTGTCGCGGCAATGTTGAAGGATCACAGATGGGAAAGATCGCCTTTCGTCTTTCTGTATGCTTCCGTCCCGGATTAAAATAACACAGTGAGATAAGCGAAGTTTACATTTTCAGATGAAATGAAATATCATGAAATATACATGCATACATTGCAGAGATGGAATCCATGCTGAGCAAGAGACACGCTGTGATTTCCAGCCTTAATGTAAAGCACCCCACTGGTAGCAGCTCATGTCTAAGGCAATGTGTTCTCAACTGCTTCCCCACACCTCCAGGATGACATCGTACATCAGTTAAAAATAGGGAAGATCTCATCATAACGACACAGGGGGGACGCAGTGGTCTAAAGGTTAGAAGTGGATTTGACTTGAAGTAACTTGGCAAGAAAAATAGGAAATCTGTCTGAAAGTCTGAAGCCTCACAAGTAGCCATATAGGGGTTTATTGTGCCATTTAGACTTACTAACAAGCACTCTCAAATTTGTTAAAATGTACATTTTGAATTCAAAAGGGCACTATATAACAGGTAATGGAATTCCTAAATTCATACAGGATCTTTTTATTTGTGATCACCAAATGCCAAGGCAGTCAGTCTACTACAATGTATAATGTCTTCATTGCAAGTGGTTATTTGGTCCAGGGACTATTGGATACTAAAATGCATCAACAAGTCTTCAAGCCTCAAGGACAAACATTGCCTTTCAAAAAAGACATACAACGTTTTTGACCTAAAAAAATCCCCAAAAAGTGTTGTTTCCAAAGCATTCAAGCACATTTTATGTCCTTCCTCAGTGGATGGATTTGCTCGATTGCTATGGAGATGGTTATAAAAAAAAACAAAAAACTTGAAGCTTAAGCCATACAAAAATGTTCTGATGTGAAAATCATTTTTCAGTGCCCTCCAAAACTATTGTAAACATTACTCATACGGCCATTTTCAAATCAAGTACATTGTCAAGGTTTTCCTTAGGGAATGATCATGCCCATGGTTCAGCGCTGGTTGAAAACAGGATGCAAACAGGGTCCTCTTGTGTCAAAGTCATACACTTTGTTCACCCATCCATCCACCCAGACTTAACCTGTACATTTACTTCTGAATGACAACAGACATCATTAATTTGGCCACAGACAGTCCTTATTAGGTAGGACAAGGAAAACGCAGGTCCTTTTAGGTATTTAAACAGAAAATAATGTAAAGAAACGCTCTTATCTTTGAGGGAACTGTCAACGATTCAGAACAGCAAGGGTGATTGCTGGGAGATCTAATCCTCACTTAACACAAACATGACCATGTGATGGTATCAGCAGAGCATTGTGTCAGGTAGAAACGGTAACATTGTACACCTACACGAACATTGGTCATTAGTCAGCTGTTGGCGATGAATGAGCTGGTGATTGTGTAGCATGAATGAACAACTAATGCCAACATGACTTCAGTGCTCTGCCTGAACGAATGGGAATTCATGGTTAATCAGCCCCTTAACTTCTGTATAGATACTGATTGTGACGCTGAATGAAAGGTCATGGCATGACAACCAAAAGTATCTTCTGGGGACCATTAATATCTACACCAATAGAAATCACACCGAGAAAGACCATGCAGGGAGAAGGATTGGCTGGATGAATGGGTCAAACACACCCATGACTTTCCCCCAGGAGACCACTGTTAGTGTTTCGTGTGAAACCAAAAGTCAATGTTAACTTATTTTAATTCACTTAACTTACACCACTGTACCTGAAATGATATAGTAAACACTTAGTTATTTAAGGGACGATAACGGGTAGCCAGTGCATTAAAAACTGACGCCTCTGAGTCTTTCTTTATGATTATGTAGCACTTTTCCTGAATAGACAGGCGCAAGATCAAACCTATTCTGCAAACACCCTGAACAAATGGGTTGAACAATATCTATGATCTTCCCTTAGCATTGCCTAAAAAAAAAAGAAATTGTCCTACTCTGGCTAATTTCAATTTCCCAGAAATGAATACAAATCTCCCAAATGCTTTAACAAATGCTGACCGGTGCCTCTGCCTTAACAGGATGAAGGGTCCTCTGACACCGTCTTATTAGTGCGATTGGGATCTGGTGGCTGGCAAAGTGCTAACAAGCAATTCTGCTCAAAGACATTTTAACAAAGGCAAAGCAATTGAAGGGCATTCAACTTTACTAAAGTTTCTGTTGCTTGTCAGTGTATGTGTGTGCATGTGTGTGTGTGTGTGTGTGTGTGTGTGTGTGAGAACGGTCCTGCATTATTTATTTGCACTCATTAAAAGTAATCAATTGAAACTGGCATTGATGTAAGGGTCTTTATTGGGCTTTCAGGAATCCGTCACTGTAATGTACCGTGTGACTTTCTAACCCTGCTTGATTGTTTTGTTCCACCGAACCCCTAGAGGAATGGAAATGTGTTTGTGCGGAGCCATCAATGCTAAGCATCTCTCACTGCTGTAGGATTTACGAACCCAAAAGGCTTTGGAAGAAAATCATATTGGCATGTCAGCCAAAAGAATACTGCAGCGGGCTTAGGATGTCTGTCAATTACTTATTACAACCAAAAAAAAAAAAAACGACCATGTCACCTTAAAGTGTGCGAAAACAAAGCGCTTAGTTTAACCCAACATCAGAGACGGATGAAGCCGTATGAAGGCAGTTATGGAAATGTGCTGCACTGCTTTAAGTGAGTGGGCGCGTTGATTAAAAAAGAGCCCAAGAGAATTGAGCGTTGAATGTGTGTTGACAGAATGCGAAGTCTGCCTCATTAAACTATAGAACCGGGGACAGGCATGTACTGTTCTCCTGAGCACTTTCCTTACATGTAAACAAACAAATTAGTTCCCATCACTATTAATCATAGATGTTGAAAGATGTGTGTGTGTGTGTGTGTGTGTGTGTGTGTGTGTGTGTGTGTGCGTGTGTTGGGGTCCACGGTACATTATTGTGTCTCTGTATGCAGCATGCAAAAGTGATGCCGTGCTGCAGTTCCAAATCTATGTGCCATCCAATGTGGAAGACCCCCTCCAGCTAAATCCTCTTTTCTCCTTGAAAACATCACAGATTGCCATAGGGGGCATGTGTGAAGGAAGGGAACTGCATACACAGGAGGACGGTGAGAGTGACACCCTACTGTCAAATCAATTCAAGGTTGTTTCGGGGCATCTCAGGTACTTATATCAAATCAGTGACAGACAAGTCCCTTTGCTTTGCTCCGTCTCCACCTAATGAGCCCTAATACATTTTGAAGTTACACTTCAATGACTATAATGACTGAGCTTTTATAATAAATGTGAATGTACATATTTGTCACACAAGATATACCAATAAGGTATACTCTGACACTTTGTAAAATTAATTTGTTGGTTGTTATATCAGGACCTGGAAATACACAACACAGATATATCAGTGTCATCTGCATGCAGTAGAAATATTTCTTCTATGTTTAGCCTAGCTTAGCACAAAGAGTGGAAGCAGTTGGAAGTCTTATAAATATATACAAACAAACATTTTCAGCTGGATACATTTTGGAAGATATATATAACTATACTATAATAGAGATACATTACATTTTAAACCTGTGTCTGGTTATGGCAAAACTAAAAAACATGTTAACCATTGACACCACGAGCCCCTTTGTCAGCCAGTAAGCCCGTAAACCAATCAATTCATGAGGACTTCACAGCTGGATTAGAATGTAAAATATTTGTCCAGTTGTTCCTGATTAAACAATAATCATGTTCGTAAGTGTAGTTCACATGCTCGCATAGAGTTAGAGGTGCAATATTCCAAATTCAGAGCATATCTATGATTGAGAGCCACACAGCTCTCAACATGGCTAGCAGCTAACGGTGCTAACATCACAAATAGTGCAAACACCGGGTGGGAGACAACCAAAGGTGCATTGCAGAGCGGTTGCGATAAGCTAGCAAGTGGGGCATGCTCACACGCACTACCATGCACACATGGCCAGACCGCCTACGTAAACAGAGCACAGAGAAGATCAGCTTACGACACATACAAGACATTACTCCACTATATCTTTACGTAGAAAATAGTTTGCTGCAATATTGATGCTCTCAATTTTGAAGTTAGCGCCATTAATTTAAGATGAAGAATTTGCAATAACCTTGGTTGCATTTATATATCTAGCTTGTAATATCTTTATAATTTCCAATCGAAAGTATGATGCCCTCAAGTGTGGAAATAATTGAATGACCATTTTCAGAGAGGAAATTATAGACAACACCGTATCTGTTACAGTGCCACAAACTGTCTCACTATAAAAGTGTGTTTATTGCTAAAGTACCAGCAGAGCAAGGAGAGCAGATCATATTCTAAATATAGTCTGCAGACTAATTACTTTTTTTTATACAGGTGAGCTTCTATTAAGATAAACAGTCAAAACAAAAATAGCCTGAAATAAAAATTGAACTTCAGCCCTGGACTAAAAGTAATTCATCACAGAGTCTCCTTCTGCTCTTGACTGCTAGCCAAGACGCACGATGAAGGGGAAATAGTAGACATCAGACCAGCATTTAGCACAGATCCAATCATTTCAGTCATATAACATGTAAAACAACAGGAATGATTACACCCGAGTTAGTGCGGTTGCCTGTCTATCCAGGATGGTAGTCTGACTTCATTTAACAAATCTACTTATTTTGAAAAAAAAAGATGGAAAGAAAGTCTTACATTCTGGAATGATAATGCAGTCAAAATAAAGTCTGCATTTTAGGCCATAGGTTACTGATGGTTGACCCAAATATGTAATATATCTCAAGGAACTTCCGCACTTTGTCTGGATTTATTGACATAACAAAATTGCACGTCTATATCTAAGAAATACGGGCGCAGTGGAATTTTGTAAATGCTGTTGCCACCATAAAAGATTATAGATAAATTATCTGTCTCATGTACTACTGTCAGAATAACAGTTTGAGAAAATATTATATATCATTTTTTTTTTTGAAGACCAAATGCTTTAAACGTGGCCAGTCAGAACAGGTAAAAACACTTTGAAGCCCAAATAAATGGTTGAGAAAAAGAAAAACACTGTTCAAACTGCTTCATTTAACACATACTGAGGACTTTACATTCACAAACTACAATACTGCCTTTTTAAGCTTTTACAAGATGATTCCGCCGTGAACAAATGGATAAGATAAGACAAAGAAGTGGAAGATTTTCAAGTGGAAATGAGGGCTGTATCATTACTATAAAGTGATCACAGATGTGAAGCAGCCTTTGCAGATGGATCTAGTAATGCATGTGAGAGCTATTCAAGATGTCTTACTTTGTTTGTAATACTTAATTACAACAGTGTGAGAAGGGTTCATGTTTCTCAGCTGCCTCTTCACACACGCTGCTATGAAATAATTGGGGCCGTCATTTTGTGGCCACACAGCAAATGGCTACTTGAAGAACTCCCTCTCTCTTTCTGGCTGTCTGTCACCTGGAATACGACCTATTGCTCCCCGTCTTTACTCCTTTTTAATCACTGACTTCATTTCAAAGATAGGAGAGCTGACATTGGGAGAACCTTCCATCGCCATTCTGCGAATCTCATTGACTGGTATTGTAATAGATGTCATGTGGCAGGATGGAGAGCATGGCTGAATGGCTCTGGCTGAAAAGGACCGTGGTAATACGTTTCTGTGCCTGTGCAGAGGCTGAGATATAGTGTGTGTATTATGAAGCCATTTAGGCTGACGCCTGTCACAGTTAACTCTTTGGAATACTGCAGATAGCATCATCTGCGACGAAAGGGCCGGGTATCGGTACAGGTACAAAGATTTAGAAAAGAATTGTTTAAAATATTTCTTTTATTGAAAACATTTGTGCAAAGCTTTCGGCATTGGTACAAAATATGGAACTGCTTCTGCATTTGTTTACATTATATACTAAGTAAAATATAAAACACAAAGAGAGAGAAAAAGAAACGGGGAATAAACTCGTCGCACTACTCATTCACCTGCCCGCCCAGTAATTATTGTGATATGACTTTGTGTCCATGTTGTGAGTTGTTCAAGAAAATAAATAAATGTTGACTACAGTTTGAAAAATGGTTTCAGTGTGTCATTCAAGATTAATTCTCTCTCGGTGTAACATACAGTATCTGTTAGATCTGTTATCCAGAGCTTCATTTAATGAACTTTAGAATTTTTCCATAAGTTCGTCTGCTACCTTTAGTGTTGTTGAGAAGCAGTCAAGCATGAATTATTAATGCATATTTCTAAGTCGATGAATGTTAATAACTTTATTGATATTTATAATTTTTCTCAGATAATCGCTATGAACCAAACCTGCTTCAACAAGATGCTTACAGAATGGTAGCATGTATTATGGGCTTGTGGTCGTATGTTGACTTATTCATTGGGGAGAAGACAATTGTGCCCATGGAGAAAGGTAAGCAATTGGCTTGTTTTGTGAGATACACCTAAACAGTATATCGTGATTTTTAATATTTAAAAATACTATATGTATGGCTTTGTTCGCAACCAATCACCACAATAATTCTTCGATTTAATGCGATGTGTGATTTTGCCCACTACTGCAGCAGCTAGAAGCTATACAGACGACATTGCCTTCCGGGGCACGGCTCTGAACCGCTCTGAAAATGGAGACGTCTAAGCTGCCGTCTAGCAGTTAACAGTGCAAGTACCTAAAGACAGTAACAGCTCCAACAGTACTAATAACGGCAACAGCTGACAGAGCTAATAGTTTTAACCCGGGGGGGAGGTATGATTGCTGTGCAGTGCTTCGGCGATTAGCAAGCCAGTGAGACACATGCAGCTTTCATTCACATAATGGTTATTGAACAAATCATTCTTTGGTATATGGCATTGGCCTTTTTTTGCTCCCATCTGCAACACACAATCATCCTGCACATGACTTCAATGATCAACTAGATTCCTTAATTTAGAAAATCAACTAAATTAAAGAATACGTGAGTACGTGTGAGTGGGTGTGTGTCCAACTATGATTGACTGTGTTGATAAAGCATGTTGATATTGCCAGAGACATAAGGCAGGCTGATAATTTAGTGAAACAGAAGGTTGATACCATGGGAACATAATTGAGGATAATTCCAGGGTGATTTCAGTTGTTGCTCATTTTTTTCAATTTCACATCAATTCAGTTTCCTGCATGTGTCATAATTAAACGCACCGTGTTCGCCGTTTGTTCTCTTATGTTTTCACTCCCACTCAGCAGTACAATATATAACAAATATTACAAATCTAATGGTAGATCAGATCTCAAGCTGTAAATGTGTACAAACTTGACCTTCATATACTCTATATTTGAAATAGTGAGTGTCCTCCTTTCACATCCTTTTAGTTAGACATTTTAAGAGCATATTTGAATAGCCTTATCAAATGGGTTTCCAATTTCTTCCATCTTAACACAGCAGTGTGGTGCCATTATAAACATGGAGCAGGGGGAAATGCGTAGACCATCTTGGAGATGCTGGAGATGCTTCCAGCGGAGGTGCTAGAAGCTCAATTACTACCGCAGCTACAAGCAACACACAAGCTTGAGGCACTTCTTTGTGACCAAGCAAGTATGGGTGATCAGTTTTGGTTTATGGACAGGATCCGAGTCCACCAGGGTGACAACCTCCCTACCTGATGCTGGGTAGATAATAGCTGGGTTGTTGGGTTCACTTTGGCCCTGATGATGGAGGTGCTCATCTCATTGATCAAGCAATTCTTGAGGCCACCCAAACTAGGGCTCTTTACCCAGTTCTGATGATTGCTTTTGCATTGAGAGAGGAGATCTCGTGAATGAAACAGACTCGCAGAGCATCATATCTTGTGCCCATCATGCCTCAGCTTGCTGAACAACTGCAGGCATCTGACATTGCCCTAAACTAGTGAAACTTTGGACAACTAGTCGACAGGAATGTCGTTCAGGTCTTCAGGTGATTGTTGGAATTTAGTCCATCACCGGCTATCCGACTGCAAGTCTTGCCCAGGCTGCTGGATCTGAACAGACTTCGTTGGACACTATAGTGCGGGCCCATTCATGAGCATCCTATGTTCTCATGGCCTGAGAATTCCAGCCGAGCTGGCAATGGTTAACTGGACAAACAGACCCCCATTGGAGCCGCAACAGGGGACAGAGCTCTGGTGTGAAGAAAACATGCCCAGCCAGTAAGTAGTGAGAAGCTCCATTAGTTCATTGGACTGTTAACAGATGGACGTTAACACACTGTAAACTCAGAGCAGTACTGCTTCATGTCCTTGAACCAAATTTAATTTCCCTGAATGAGACTCATTTTTCCGGTAATTGACTAAATCTTGATGGATTTACTTGGTTTGGTAATGACCGTGTTTGTCATAGGAGAGCTGTTAAAGCCTCTGGTGGTGTTTGTATATTTGTTTCGAGCACTGTTTTTGACCACTTTTCTGTTAATGCTGTCGATAAAGCATTTGAGGAAATTCTTAGTTTACATTTTGAACATTGGTGGTCACAATATTCTTTCATCATAATCACTTGCTGTTTATCCCCAGAAGTCTAAACATGGAGTCGGAATGCAGATTTTTTTCTTTAGCCATTTATTGGCATTTATATACTTCACTGATTTAGTTATTACAGTGCAGGCTGACTCAAGGGGTTGGGATATTTTAAAAGGGATTTATTCTGAAAGAATAAAAAGAAAGTCCAGTGGCTGGTTTATATAGTAGCATAGTTCATATACTGTACCAATAGATGATCTTGTGCCTTTATACTCAATTAGAACATTTTGAAATTGAATCCCATCATTAAGGAAAATTAAATAAATTGGTATTATTTTGATAGTTTGGTTACCATTAGTTAGGCAGTGAGCTAAATGCTACCATATCGGGATGTGGTTTTCTGCAAACATGTAAAATGAACTGCATACACATAAAATAATTCTGATAAGTGGCCAATTATAATTAAATATCTGTGCCACGTAGACTATTTATATTTGTGGTGACTTCAATAGATGTATTGCAGATTTAAGAGATTATATTGTTAATGACACATGATATTTCTCCTAGAATTGTATTTGACACAGGGTATACACACATTGTGAGACCCTCGTTGACTCTAAATGCTGTGTGCTTAGCAGGAGGCTAAACTCAGAAAATGATAATTTTGCATCTGTTTTTTGACAGGGTAATGCTGTAGATTTTGACATCAAATGTATGTCTAAATGTGTCCCTTGGATTTAACGTTCATACACCCTTGGGTCTTGTTGACAGAGTTGGAAATTAATGTTAATTTGACTTTCTGACCACTCAGTGCTGTTTACGATGTCAAACAGGAGACATCTTTAATATCAAAACAGTGCAGGTTTGGGGTTTTTCACGATACATTGAATTCAATTAAATTTATTCTGTATAGCTCAAAATCACAAATTTGCCTCAGAGGGCTTTATAATCTGTACACATGCGACATCCTCACATCAGTACAGGAAACCCCCCCCCCAAAAAAAGCCTTCAACAGGGAGAAAAAAAGGAAGAAACCTTAGGGAGAGCTACAGAGGAGGGATCCCTCTATCAGGATGGACAGAAGTGTGATAGATGTAGAAGAACATAACAGAGTTACAACACATTCAATGCATATTCATATTCATATAATGATAGTAGTAATGATGGAAAAAATATGACTACTAATAATAACAGCAGGAGTGGATATAGTAGAATAAACAAAAGCAGTAATGATATCGGCAATATTAATAAACCTGTGAGTAGAGAAAGCAAAAAGACAGTAATGTGCATTAATGGTATTGGTAATAGAAATAATAATGTTAAAAATAAAAAATGTTAGTAGCAGTAAGTGTCAGCAGAGCCACGGCAGGAGGCAGTACCACGATCCAGATATAACCACGATCCATGGAAACCTGTGAGGAGAGAAAGCACAAAGACTCTGAGGAAGAAGCAAAGTTAGTAATGTGTATTAATGAGATATGAATTCATACAGAAGGAGAGAGAGAAGAGGAGCTCAGTGTATCCTAGGAAGTCCCCTGGCAGTCTAGGCCTATAGCAGCATATCTAGGGGCTGGACTAAGGCAAACCTGAACCAGCCCGAACGATAAACCTGAACCAGCCCTAACTATAAACCTGAGCCAGCCCTAACTATACTTGTTATCAAAGAGTAAAGTCTTAAGCCTACTCTTTAATGTGGAGAGTGTGTCCTGGACTGAAACTGGAAGCTGGTTCCACAGAAGAGGGGCTTGATAACTGAAGGCTCTGGCTCCCATCCTACTTTTTAAGACTCTAGGAACCACAAGTAACCCTGAATTTAGGGAGCGCAGCTCTCTAGTAGGGTAATATGGTACGATAAGCTCCTTAAGATATGATGGTGCCGGACCAATTAGGGCTTTGTAGGTGAGAAGGATTTTAAATTCTATTCTTGATTTAACAGGGAGCCAGTGCAGGGAAGCTAATATGATCTATTTTCTTAGTTTTTGTTAGTACATGTGCTACAGCATTATGAATCTGAATTTAAAGTGAGGACAAACTCTGTAGTTAGATCAATTACAAACTAGTAAACCACAGCAATTTTATAATTTTATAAATAGCGAATCTTCAATTAAGATAGACCAGATACTGGAGAGGTGGGCAATGGATTATTTGTATGTACTTAGTAGTCGTACTTTATTTAATGCTATTTTCTTAAATTAAACCTGCATTTTGAAAATGGGATGAGTATACAGTGTATTCCTCAAAACATATGTTGAATAGCAAAATCAGACTTGAGGAGGTGCACAAGTAGATAAACTAAATTAAATTAAGCTGTTGGTGTAGAGGACATTCCTAATTATTTCCTCAAAACCCGTAATATGTTGAATATATTACATTGTCTATGTCAAACATGCCTTCTGACTGGTATGATTCCATCTGTGTGGAACAAATCCATAATCAAACCCATCTCCAAATCTACAAAAGCCGACCCTAGAATTGCATTCAAAGCACAGTACGTTTGCTTGTAGAGATCTTTTGGAGTATAAAGTTAATTTTCTGTGGTATTGATGTCAAATTTTATAATCTCATCAAAGCCCTGTACAAAGCTCATGTTGCATGTTAACAGCAAGATAATCTCATGACTGGTTGGTTTCCTGCTCCATTTGGGGTGAAGCAGGGAGATGAAGCAGGGAGATGTTCTGTAGGTATACAAATTGATATGTACCTTAGTATTCTGTTATATGTTGAGTGTGTTGATTGCAAAGAAAGACTTCATGTTGTAGTAAATGGAAAAGAAATGCTTTTTAGAAAGTCATGTGAGCGGCACAAGTGCACCACTTCTTAAAAATTTCTTGAAAATATGTGCTCTTCCCGCAGACAACTTGTCCTTTCAGATGAAAGTGATTCCCTCAAAATGATTATTTTGAACGTTAACAATGAACATTGTTAGTACTCACAGCTGTTCGTTGGACGGGCTTGTTCAAGTCCTGCGACAGCTACAGATACCAGATTTTTTTTTTCTCATTTTTGTCAGAGCATTTGAGTGATTGATAGCAGTCATGAGAATTTCGGTAAGAAAATTAAACATCAGGATTACCAAACTTACATAAACCCTTTTAAGCCCTAGCCCTATTTTTAGGCCTCTGCTCAAAAATGCATACCGATACTAAAAAGAGTGTATTTCTCTAACAACTACAAGGTGTATTTTAATAGTTTTGGTGTTATAATAAAGGTAACACTTGTGAGATTTGTTCAGATGTGTAATTATATATAACTATATATTGGTATATATGTTACTGGTTTAGAGTAAATTAAGATGACACACAGCACAAATTGAAAATTTCAATTTCAGGATATTCATTTTTAGGAATGGTGTAGCTGCAAGCCTCTCCCAGATCACAATAGCACAATATGATGAGAGTCTCTCTGCAAAATGTTACTTTGATAGAGTAAGGCATTCAAAAGTTAGAGAGGTTTTAGTACAGAGAGGTCAGACAAGGTCAGCCAAAATGTAATTTTGTTCCAGCTGTTCCATTGTTATTTTATCTACTATATAATTATATATCACTTCTTTTATCACTAATAGTGTTCAATCTATCCAAATACAGCAGTTTGGCATCATTTAGAGAGCCTGGATCCTCTCTGAGACTGTTTCTGTCTGTCATCCATGGGATTTTCTGTCTGACTTCCAGTTTCTGTCTCATATCTCAGCCTATGATTGGTTGATTTCAGTCAATGAACCTTCCTTCAAAGTGTCTGTGTCCATTCTATTGAACGAACACCTCGTGGGTTTGATTGACAAAATCATTAGCCAGTCAGAATTAAAAACGTAGCACCCCTCCTGAAGCATACGAACCGATTCGCCAAAAATCAAAATCCTTTCCCCGGGTCCCCTAGTTAGACAGACCCTTGTTTCTACACGGGAATATCTCAGAGACGCACAGGATATACGTAGAACATATGTTTGAAGGAATTAAGCGGGGATTTACCAGAAAACATTGATAAAGTAAGCAGTTTTTATGATTTTGATCAATAAAGCGGTTTGTGCTTCTGGTGGTTGTTTGCTCACAGCTTTGCAATGGTTTCACGGAGAGAAATTCTGAAGGTATCTCTGGAATCTGTGTCAAATGCTCTTGCTTTTTGCTATCTCGGTTGTCCGTGCTAACTGTTTGCTTTGTGATGGTATCTCAGAGCGGAGTGTGTAGCTCGCCCATGGTGAAAAATACGTGATATTGAGGTAAATCTTCTAATTGATTATATTAGTTGTGTAGAATTGTGTTTGGAGTTTGTAAAAATGGCTTAGATTGTTTGTATTGCCCAGACTTTTGTTTTTATTTGGTATATAACATGTATACATGCATTATACTAAATGCCCCCTAAATGCATTTTTTTCGACGGTATATGCTACTCGTCTGAGCCTGAGAGCCCCCGAATTCGGGGGCGTAGGGCTTAACAGGTTTTAACACAATGTCTTGATAAGTACACATACTGGGCATTAGGTCATAGTCCATTACAATATAATTTTTGTAATCTAAGAAACAGGTGAAAAAGTCTTAAGATTATTTTTTTTGTACGTGTGTGGGTGTTAGTTTTTGTAATACTCATTTTAATTACAAACGTCTGAAGGACACCACAATCCCATCATCATGTATTTTTCAAGGTAAGTTTTATATTGTGTAGTTTGCTAACTGAATAAGTTTTTCGGGGGATTTTTTCACCTGTTTTTTTTAAGTCATAAACAAAAGAGAGAAAACTATTTAGGTAAGACTTTGTAATGGATCTCCATAATTTCACTCACAAAATATTTTTTTTAATTTCTGCCAAAATGTCCAATCTTGTGATTCAAAATCTGCTTTTTTGAGACCACAATAATATTGAAGTGTTTTTATGGTTATGTTAGAGAAAGACCATGTTCTGCTTTGCTACCCAAAAAGTCAACAGTGAATTGAGACACAACATGTTTGTTACCAGAAACCACAGTCTTTCCCTAATCTTCAAGGCATGGCCTCCATAGTGCTGCTGTGGACGGCTCTTATGCTCTTTAGGGATTTATTTTTGTTTTAGGCATTTTGTTCCTTTCTTAGATAGCTTCTACTAGAGGGATGACAGAAAATAAAAGGGGGGAGAGATGGGGAATGGTTACCCAGTTGGAACCGGGGACACGGCGGTTCAGGTGCCTTAATCCCATTAGGGCGTCCCATCATCAAGGAAAATTAAATAAATTAGTATTATTATGATAGTTTGGTCACCATTAGTTATGGTAGCTCACTGCCTATGGGGATGTGGTGACATCACTTCAGTCCTTTAAATCCTCTATCCCGAAAGCACTAATTTGGAAGTGGAATCAAAAACAAGGTAAAAATCTATTACGTGCATATGCAACTATTGTGCTCTATTATTGTAATCAACTATTGTAATCATGATGTTCGAGGAAATGTTCTCAGATAACATTTGTAATATGATATAAATAAAACATTTATAAGCATTCAGCATGTACAAGCTGCATGGTTGACATTTGTTTCTCCAGCAATATGTGCTTGTGGCACTACACGTTTAGTCATTTTAGTTGAACAGAATATTACTCTCTGCATTTTTAAATCTCAGTTATATTGTAGACCCACTTCTGGTGCAACCGTGACCTGCCACCGGCTGTAAGCCAACACTGTGTGGGCAGCAGTTTTACAATGCAATGGACAAAATGTACATCTCGTTCCATGAAAACACAGACCAGCAAATGATGTGGGGGGTGGAACAACTCCTGTTTCTGTTACACCACTGCGACCTCAAAGCTACTGTCCTGCAGTTTCATGACATTTTTACTATCTAAGGGAGGTTAGATGGAGTGACCTGAAAAAAAGGGCACTTCGACTCTGAGTCTGGCTACAGGGATAGTCTAATTAACATTTTAATTAACACCAAATATTGTTAACTGGAGGCCATCCTCAGAGCCATGTCTGGGACAGACTCATTACACTTGGTGTAAGCCTCTCTGCTGCTTCCCTTCGACGTGCTACCTGCGAAAATGTCATCCTCTCGAAGAATGAACAGATTGTGATGGATTAAAATCTTTGGGTGCATTGCTGCTTCAAACTGAAATACGTTCGGTCAAGAGCAGTTTGGTGCTTTTACATAATCATAGAGATTGGATTTACATTAAAAAAAAAAGCAGACAGATGTTTATTCAAGTCACGTACGGTAAACAGGCTACATGAGAATGAAAAGAATTTAAAAGTCTCACATGTAGATTGACATTAGATTACTGCAGGAAGTGACTGGCTCTGCAAACAGCTAGCGTATTTTTGTTCTCGGAAAGGGAATAAGAAATAAATCTGCCTTCTATATCTGAAGCCCTGTGATTATTTGCTTTGAGATTGCAGCTGAAGAAATGTAGCATGTAGCAGAGAGTCTGTGCAGTGCTTTCTGCTTTCGTATCCCTGTTTGATATATGATGCTTAATCCTTCAATCCTTAACATGTGCTGTAATTATCAGTAAAGGCACAGTGCACACATGGACATAATAAAACTATACCCATCCTTGGAGATAGTGATGCTACAGATTACAAAGGCTTTGAGATATTAGCTCAGTCTGATACAGTGAAATCAGAACATGAACATTTGGTCTAAGAAAGTACACTTGAACAGGGTAGTGTTTTACACAAAGTCACTAATGACTATCATTAACAGTGCAGGGTTAAAGATAGATAATCCATCCATCTACACCTCCTTATCCTGTGGTTGACCCTGAAAAGGTTACCAGTCTTTCAGCGGGCTAACACCTTTAGACAGACAGCCATCCACACTCACATTTACGCCTACGGCAGTTTCCATAAACACCTGACCAGCATGTCTTTAGACTGAGGGAGGAGACCCACACAGACAAGTAGGACGCTGTGGAGGTTCCAACAGTTTTGGACAATCTAATAAAAACATATGGCCAAATGGAACCCCTCAAAGTGACGTATTCGACAAGGGGACATTTATATATTTGTCAGAAATGTAAAAAATGATTACAATCAACACTTGAAATGATGAAGGCACTTGCAAATGACACGGTAGTATAAAATGAAAACTATATTTTGGTGTTGCATTTTTACCATCCGCCATTTTCCAGCTATGTGGATGGTTGGAGAAAATAGAGAACTTCAATGAAAAATCACAGAAACAGCAAGATGGCAAAAGAACCCTAGCAGGAAATGTCACATACATTCGGAAAAGAAGAGGACATGTGCCAAAAGGACGTGGAAAAACTAAAGAGACTGGTATGTGAAGGCTAAAAGAAGGCCTGGAAAGGGAGAAGTGGGGACCAGCGACCAAGAAACATGTCCTCTTCTCTTCTAAAGGAGGTCAGTTGGATGTCATCCTTCATCAAACACAGAGAAACCCAGTCAAATTCAAGATAACGCGGCAGCTTATAGCTTAGTGTGACTGTCCTAGAAGTACATAAGTTAGCTAGTTAGTAAAAGACCGATTTCACTCAGCTAGCCGTACCGGGCGGCAGCTCTGTTTTTTGGCAACAACAACAAAGGCTGATGGCTTTTTTCCTGCTAAAATGTGTTTTTTGGGTTTGCCAACTTCCACTCCTAGAAATGCGCGACGATCGCAGTTGGATATCAGCGGATTTGTTGAAGCATGTTTAGTTAGTAGGCCTATCAGTGACTGGTGTTCGATGGTTTGAGGGCGGGGTTAAGAGAAAACCCAAATAGTCACTTAAATTTACAAGCAGCTACAAGACCAACGACTCTGAAACTGCTCATTCTGCAGACCAACGTCCAAAATTTAGATCAGCGCAACATACAAAAAAGCACCAAGTTTAAATTAAAAGGTGCAATAATTACACACTCCGAGCCCCAAACAGAATGCCACACAAGTCATCGATGCAGTGACAGTTCCTTCAAAGCTTAGCTGCGGGTGTCAATAATCTTGGAAAAACATGTTAAAAAAAACACAAATGAACACATATAGCCAAATTTAATAATATGTTATCGACACATTTTAGGCAAAGTAAGAAGTGTAATTTTTCACAGTAAAACATTTCTGAATCAGACTATTTGGGAATATAACAATATACATATTTACAATGCCACCTTCTGGTATTTCTACTCAATGCTTTACTCATGTGACAAAATAATGTATTGTTTTGTGTTAAAATATCTTCATTTGGGGGCTTTTCCTAGCAAATATTGATATATGTGATTGTTTACAATTCCATCATCATATATTTTTCATCAAATATTTTTGAGCCACCCCTCAAAGTACCCATGTCACCTTTTTAACATCCCATGAATATTTCTCTAGATCAGCCACTAGAACGACACAAGATATGACCAGAGGGGAAATAGTAGTTGTTGCAGCGGCACAAGGACAGCAATAGTATGTCATGTATTTTGCATCACATATCAAGCATGAAGGCTCCACAAGGTGTTGAGGAGGATGGGTAAGTTCAAAAACATTGGACTTTCACTCAGGAGACCTCTGTTTGTGTCCCATGTAAAACCAGAAGTCCGCGTTCACTGTGGACTGCCCAATGTTATTCTGAAATGCCAATAGTCCAGAAAAATGTCCCATTAGGCCCATTGCAAAGTGTGTGTGTGTTGGATGAGATTTAGGAATCAGAAATGAGATTGGTTCAGTTTAGGGTAAGAATTTGAGGGTAAGCCAACCAGAGGCAGTACAGGGTGTGTCGTGTCTTCATCATTGTAGATAAAAAAAAAAAAAAAAAAGTTTTGTTGCCTTAACCTAATGCAATTACGATTAAATCACCATGGAGACTAACTTGCGCTATCCAAATCTGCTGAACCACCGAAGCTGCATCTTGACAATCGCCTCAGAAAGGCAGGTTCTGTTTCAATATAGGAAAACAAACAGCTGTCTGGGGGCTTGCATTTCTCTCTGCCTCTCCCTCTCTCTCTCTATGACTGTCGTGTGTCTTCTGTCTATGGATTGTTTTATATATATATATATATATATATATATATATATATATTCCTATATAGAAGCAAAAAAAGCAAGCAGGCTAAGAAACTGTGTTCTGTCCGTCTATCTCCTCCACTCTGTTTCAGTACTACAGACAATAAGCAAGGAGTTGATCACCCGCTCTAGGCAAGACTTGACCAATCCTGTTTGACTATATAAATACTTAGTCGGGACCTATTGTCCATTTCCCAGCCTGAGAATGTAAATGACACACTCGTCCTCATTCCCCTTTGTCTGCTTGCAGGGATTGATTGCAACATTTCTGCAGGGGGACACATTTTGGGTTTGAGTTGTTCCATTGTGTGCTGGTTGATCCATTGTCACGGGATATTCTGTTATCCAAAGAGAAACACATGTGAACAATGCACACCATCGTGAACAATCTGAAGTGAGTCTGTTCTTTGAGTTGATCGTGATAAAACCCTAATACACATAATCAGTGTCCAAACAGAGGAAAAGTACAATGAAGCGATGAGAAGAAATGGTATCACTGTGGGTCACTGCTGGGTAACGAACGTCTTAAATAGAGCGCTGCTGTGTGTGGAAACGTCGTCACCACATGGTGGAAATGTCATTTCTGCGATATAATCTGGTAGAAATGTCACTGCCATGTTCAGAAACGTTCTCACCGCCCTCACCAGCTCAGTTTATTCAGGTCAGTCCAGACACTTGAATTTGAGTTGAAAAGATTACCCCTCATGTGTCCCTCCAGCAGCAGCTGCAGCTCCAGCAGTCAGGCAGAACAGTGATGGTCTGAGGGAGCATGGAGGGCGGCTAGAGGATGAATAATTCCTGATCTTGGCTTTGGTTCAATCGACGGTCAGTCATACCTTCTCATCCGAGAGCAGGTTCATGCAACGAGAGCACCATAAGATAACACAGAACAAAGGATAAAAATACAGTAGGAGACCTGGATGACAAGTCAAGGGAGTAAATAAGCTCAGTGCAGGAGTTCCTTAGAGGTAAATACTGTGGCGACCGATGCGGAACTTAAAGAGCAAGGCACTTGTTTCTCTGCTGTACTGTAATGTGAAATCCCCTTAGTGAATTACATTTCATCGCCGTCTTAAAAAACATTAACGTTTCATTAGCTGAGAAAAGCAGCCCAGTTTTCAACAAAGAATTTCAGTAAAATCATGAATTCAATTTTAACCCAAGAACACATACAGATAACGAGCAAGAAAGTATGTTAGTGAAAAATGGGTCATAAGTCTAGATTTAAAAACCGAAAGGGACTCAGCAATGTGAATGGAGGCAGTGAGATCAGCACTGACGAGTCCATAGTGACTATGTGAAGAAGAACTTTAAATCTACATAAGCAGTGCATTTTTCATGTAAATTCATTGTTTTTTTTGTATTGTTATTTTGTAATTGTTACTTACATGTAATAACAATAAACACCAAGGATATACATTCTACAGGGTCCTCGGAGGGACATCGAAGAGGAAAAAAGTCAAAAGAGAAGAAGGAAAAAAAAAGCAAACGTTTTGCGAGATATCGCAAATTTAAATTTGTTTTAATAATAGCAGGTCAGTTCTGCACCATGCAAACAATGGGGCACACACACTCGTGGGAGAGGTTTGGTAAGTTCATGTTCCCACTGCTGTTCTTTAGCCTCACTCACCGCCGCAAACTCAAATTCAGCCCGCTGCATTCCTCAGTGCTGGGTCTTAACGGTGTAACGGCAGCAATCGACTCACGCCAACTCCCAGCTGGATCAGAAAACTTTATGTCGCTGTCATTCGGAGTTGCTACAGCCGTTAACTGAAGTTCTGTTTTGGAGAAAATTTGCTTGGTTTGATTTCTTCTTTTTCCCCCTTTTTGACTGGAAGTTAAACAAAATTGTTGGAGAACACTTACAGTATGTTTCTCCATCTTTTTTTTTTTCTTCCCTTTTTCTTCACCTCGTCTCCTTCAATTTACTTGTGTTTACTTCTTCAAACACCAGTGTTTGTGTTTCTCACAAAGATCTCCAGATTCTATTAGAAAGCATTTCCAATGCCACTGGAAAAATGAAATGAATTGCATGCCCACACTGTGGTCTCTCAAAAGAAAGCTGACATGAAAAGCAACGTGGAGCAAACGACTGCACAGTTTGAAGTCACAGCTTTCCTTTTGTGGTGTGAGGAAAAATTAAATGTTTACCAAAATCACTGCATCCTTCTGGTGGGGTAATTATTTCAAAAACAAACGGTTGTGTGCAAGATTTATTTCTCCACTCTCATGCTATTGGAGATGTCACTTTCAGATACTCACGTGTAAAAAGGGCCACAATGGTGATGATACGGCTCCTGAACAAACTCTTATTCCAGCCGCCTCCTGACACGCAGGATGAGCGGATCACCTCCCTGCACCGAGAAAAAGAAGGTAATCCTCCTGATAAAGATGTGTTTACAGTGGCAGAGAGAGACAACAGGCTATTTTCTCTTCTTCATACGCCTCTTATTCATTCTGTCCTACATACTTAAACGGGGATGAGGAGTGCTTAAAACAAGTCGGTGTCGTTTCCCCATACTGCTCGCCTGAGGCTCTTGACGTCAGGGACGCTTTTGCAGCTACTGTTATGGGCAAAATGTGGCGCACGATCAACACGCATTGTTACTGCTCGTATTTTTTAGGGTTCTGCACTAACTTCTTTTCTGCAGTTAAAAGACAAAACTTGAAAAACGGTTCAGGATGACATCTATTCAACACAAATTAGAGCTGCATTTGATGCTTTTTATATTTGACTTTATGTTTTGGTTCCGTCTGCAGCATGGTTCTGCCAGTTTTCTGTCTACACCAAATAGATTTAGTTATATATAAGAAGGAGGCTGAAGTCTCAGAGGAAATAAAGAAGAGGGTCATGAACCGACTCAGGACCACATTATAAAACCCTCAGCAACGTCTCCATCCGTATGTGCCGGGATCCCAGGGGAACCGGTGGCAGCCACGCCACTGGGGAAGTGTTCTGTACTTTGCTCCGGTTAAGAAAGGAAGAAAGCTCCCAGAGCATGGAGACTCAGTGGATTTTTTTGTTTTTACTCTCAGAATATGTCGACGGTATTCAAACAGCAAAGACACAACATGTCAGCTGGTTAGAAGCTGCTGAAGCCTTTTGCTGTTCATTTACAACCATTGTGTTTGTTCCCATTTCAGATGTATTGAGGCTTGTAAATAAAAACGATTGCTACTGCCCGCCAAGCATGTATGTTAATGTCTGCACACACTCCCACACACATTCTGTATGTAGTCCATGTTTATGCTAAAACCAGCTTTGTTTAGTCATTTTAAATGTCTTCATTTGTGTCATTCTCGTCTTTGCTGTGACTTTGTATGTAATGAAAAGTAAAACCCGCCGGCGGGACTGAAAAGCATGTTTTCTTTAAACGATCGCCAAAACTACACCGTTGAGATTTTCGTCCTTCCGACAGGCCTTGAACACATCACGTGTGACGGACGCTTACATCAGAAAAAAGCAGCCAAAAATGATGCTTAAAAATGGGATATTTCACCTTAGACACGTCACTCTACGTTGTAGAGTAAACCATTCGCTTTAACTGGATTCTGTGAAAAACATTCTGAGCTCCTCAGCGCGAATATGAAGCCAAGATTGTGACTCGCCTTAGACCAACAGTCACATGAAAAAAAGTTTTTTGGGTAGTGTAATATATAGATTCCATTGTTTTCCAATTTTTGTAAAATAAATCATGAAGCAATTTTACTTGAGTTTCTCTCTTTTTTTATGATTTATGGCATTGTAACTGTGTTGTAACTGCTCAGAAGAAATGTTTGCGCTCTCTTTCCTTCTAGCCAGGATTGTGCTGTTTTCATAGAGTTGTGGGACTTTCATATTGCAGTGAAAATTGAGGCCACAAAGAGAAACGTGTGACAGGAGCCCAAAAGGCCCTGAGACTGCTTGGGGTTCAGAGGGTTGACGTCTGTGGAGTCTAATGCAGGAAACCTTTTGAGTTGGATGCTACAAGAACTACATACACTGCTTGTATAATGTTCCATCCTCCTGTGTGTTGTCTTCAGCAAATAACCCATTCCATCAGTCGGCACAATCCAGAATTTACTGCTACATATTCAAACTGGAACCGCTAGGCACTCGAGTCATGGCTTCAATTCACAATCATCCTCACCGATTTGATAGGTGACTCTGGCAGGTTCTCTCGAGAGCTAACTTCAAAATTGCTTTCTGCTTCTGACATCCTTCATCTAGAACTTTCATCATTACCTGTGAAGACGAATCAGAGAGATGGATGAGCTTAATTATTGGAGAAACTTTTGTGGTTGTTACTGATCTTTAGTGTATATCTGGTGTCGAAAAGCCTTCGAAAGAGATGTATCTACCCGTTGGGTCTCGAGCAGTTTTCTCTCTCTGAGCGTAGGATTTCCTAACAATCTAACGCTGTGTGCGGATGACTGGGAGGACGCGGCAGCTTCTCTGCAGATATTTGATCATCATTCATGCAGTGGTGTTTACCGCTCTCCACAGCATGATGAAATAATGAAATGTGGCAGAGCTCCACCAGAAACGACAGAAAATCAAAGATGGGGGAAAAAAAAATCAAGACATGCCCTCACTTCTACTGCTGTCAAAAACAACAAGGGTAATTACTGTTGCAGAGAATAACCTAATTATATGTCTATTCAGGGCTCACTCATTCTACAGATCCTTTTGAAAACAAGCTCTTATGTCTTAAAATAACCTGAACCTGAGAACTGAGCTCTCTCCTAACTTGGACTCCAGCTGTGCAGCTGAAAGGATTAGCATAGCGAGTTAATATAATGCTCAGTCACTGGCAGTGTGTGTCGGTGCTCCACCTCCTGCTTTCGCTTCGTTTCAAATCAAAGCTTTGTTTAGCATTTATGCTGAGATGTTAGAATTGCCTACGCTTCTTTGCTGTATTAAACACCAACTTTATCTCTGAAGTGAATATCAGGTTATTGATCTTAATGAGAATTAAAATGAGGGGTACTAAGGGATGTGTTCACTGCGTATACCATCATCATAAGATGGGATTAGATGGGTAGAAACTGAAGAGACAGCACACATCTGCACTGCTTGTGGATATAAAGCTTCCAAAGAGAGCAATCAGTCTGAAATAACGTATCAAAGGGACACGTTCACATACAGTATAGGCTATTTGTTAATGTGTAATGGTAAGCAAGTTATGCAGTATGAACAAAATGACAAAGACACCGTAAATACCTACGTCTATAAAAAGTAATGCACTGTGATTCGTACGTAACCCAGGATGTTCAGGGCTGACGCATAAAGAGAGAAGAAGTCTTGGGAGGATGTCTTCTTATTTTAACACAAACCATGATCTTTTCCCAAACCGTAACAAGTAGTTTTGTTGCCTAAGAGAACGTAGAAACCATTGTATGAGTATACGTTGAAATAGAACATACAGTATCTTTAATGTGTACTTTTCTTTTCAAATTTAACATTTTTCAAAGTAGCTGTTATGCCCCAGTGTCCTCTCGGGTGCCGCCCATTTCCCTGGATACCAGCTGCCGGGTGATTGAACGCGGCTGCATTCGATCCCAAATCAGCGGTGGTTAAAAGGAGAGGAGCGCCACACGGACGGCCCCTTAGGCCAAAACCACAGCAGTGAAGCTGTGTGAGCGTATGTTGCTGTGGAGCTGTGGAGCTGTGGATCACTCCTGCTACAGCCGTGTGGGCTGTTGTTGTTGTCAAGTCGTGTTGCTTTCTGGTCATTAGAAAGTAGTTTTAACGTGCTGCCATGTAAGCCATTTCCTGTTTTGGTAATAAATATCCCTTTGTTAAACCTCACATGTTGCTCATTTTCTCTTTCCCTGGGAATTTAACACTGTTACTCCGCTGCATCCCTTAGACGCTAAAGGGGGAATGTAACAATTGGGGGCTTGTCCGGGATATGGACCCGGGACCTCTCGCACCTGAAGCCAGAATCATACTCCTAGACTAGACCTCTAGCAATGGGCAGCATTAAAAAATATAGCCTCAGTGATGGTATTGAAAAAGACTGCACTGTCTGTTGATAATGTAGTTGGTTTACTGTTTTTTTTACATGACAATACAGTCCATTTAAAAGATGTTGGATAGTTTATATGCCTACATTAGTTTCAAAATGTCTTTATCTAAAAACAGTTGTTCCAAAAAGGGAAGTGGTCTTATAATCAGGGTCTCCTAATAATTGGGAGCGCACTATACAATCAGAATAATTTAAAAGTTGCTATAATCACATGAATTTGTGGCAATAGCTATAACTAAATAAATTATAAAAGCTTCTAATTTGCCCACTTATTGATGGCGGCAGAGCTATCAGCCTAACATTGGGAGCAGATGGGGCTCTTCGTCAGTGACACTACAACATCTTCACCAACTGGCACTGAATGCTAGAGATTAGGCGTTTTCTGTCATTCTTACTGGGCTAAAGTGGTGAAGCAACCCTGTTGCAATTACATTTATATATTATTAATTTGTTAATTAGTTTTGAAGGAGAAGTAATTGGAAACTACAACAACATAAACCACGTGACAGAAATTAAAATTAACAAAACACACGCCAACAAAACACACAACACAGACATTTAACTATAGAGACACAGGGTTCACATCAAGTGCTTTAAACTTACATTCTTCTAGTGTCCACCAGGGGGCGACTCCTCTGGTTGTATAGAAGTCTAGTCTAAAATGACTCTACTTCTCTCTTAATTTATTCCCTCAGTAAACATTGTAAACATAAGTTTATGGTCTCAATCTCTAGTTTCAAGTCTTCTTCAATACAGCATGATGTTCATTTAGTACATTATGGTCCATTTAGAGTCAAACAGACCATAAAGCAGCATATGCTTTAGGGCGGGGCTACATTGCGATTGACAGTTGTCCGGTTTGAAAGTTGTCTGTGTTTTTGTCTTAGAACTTTAACCCTCTCACAGTGTGTTCCGCCCTACAGAGAGATTCCGCCTGTCTGCCCACCCACTAGGCCATTCGTCTGAGGTTCCCTGCTCCGCCCCTTTCCAGCCCCCCATTTTGCACTTCTTTGGCCACGTTGTCCCAGAAATTCCTCCTGCAGATGTCCTCCACCGTCCCTGGCGGACTTGTTGGACAGTTTCAGAACATATAGGATCTGCCCCTTGAGGGGGGATGCTGTCATGGTCCTCTGGTTTTTGTTTTAGTTTGTTTCCTGTTTTATTTTGAAGTGGAGTTTCCCCGCCTTTTTGTTTGTCCTCCCTGCCTTGATGAGTTTCACCTGTCCCTCATTAGTCCTGCACTCGCCTCATCTCCTGCTCACTTGTCCTCACTTCCCTTTGTTAGCCACTATTCATACCACCTCAGTTGTCATGGTTGCTGTGGAGAATTTTTGATGCCTGGCACCTGTTTCCTTATTAACCACCGGCAGGACCAACTACCTACCTGGACTCCTGTCTGTAAGATACATTTCTTTAAAGTATTGAAGTTTTCCAACCTGCTTCTCGACGTTCTGTATTCACTTCACCATGACAGCTTAATTTCTAGTTGGCAAAAAGGAGAGAAAAGTCTTCTTCTGGGCTGTGATCGTAATGCTACACAGTGGTAATGGAAAAAAGTCAAAATGACACAATACTGAAGGGAGAACAGAGGAGCCAGGTCTGATTAGAGGACTTTAAAAACATCCTTTTTACGCCATGATGTAGATTAGTCCCAGCCGGTCAGATCTCAGTCCTAATCTTACAAAACCATTTCTGAGATTCCGATTTAAAACCGTAGATGGAATTTGAGCCATTTTCAACCATGAAATGCCAATTTGAACAAATTTGGCAGGAATTGTTAATGTTAACATCAGCATCAATGCGTTTCATCAGTCATATAAAATAGTTTCTAACATGTTTGAGTGAGAAGTTACTCTTAAACTAACATGTTGGTTTTAATATTTAGCCCAGACCATGATCCTCCCCTAACCTTGCTAGAAGCATATGTGGTATTGCAAGAACAAGAAAACAAATGAGTGATGCTGTAGTGTAACTCTGTAGAGCTAATTTGCAGTAGATAATTTTGGACTAGGACAGTCATAATAATGGAACGAGCCATGACGATGAGTTTTGAAGTGAAGAGTGACACCAGAGTGAACTGGTGCACTTCTCCTAAGAAGAACGACATTCAGCAAACACCCCAAAACCATCAACTGTGTACGTACAAGTGAGAAAACCTTCCAGCCGATGTAGTAATTATGACTGGAGCAAAGCAGGAAGACAAGTGAGGTTGTGATAGAGCGACAGTCCACGTGGAGGGAGGTTGGAGAGGATGAATGGGTCAACAAAACATGGCCACTGTTTTAGTATTATAACTGACAGTCAACGTTTCTTTTCAGCATTATTGCAATATATCTTAACCACACTCCATTACATGACAATGAAGGTCATCTGACCTTAACAAAGTAGTAATTTCAAAGCAAAACACAATGCTTCTTGCACCTTAACTAAGTTGTTTTGGGGCCTACAGTGAATTAAAAAAGTTTTGGAACGCACAGAGAAATGATGTCATTCTGGCGTCAGATCAGAGACTCCTCATGTGTCGTTCAGGCGGGCACGGACAAACGATGAATCTGTTGTTTGAGTTGGATGACTTTGCAGTGGGGTGTTTTTCAGTTCCTCTGGGCCTGCAGTCAGAATATAAAGATGAATTTTAGCATGTTAAAAGAAATGGCAGATATTTTTAGAACCTTGGGGTAGAGCGATGTAGCCCAGCTAGTTTACTGATGATGACGGTGAGGGTTTTGGGTGAAAACAAGGTTGCCATTTTTTTTTTTATTACATTATTTTGATGCAGTTGAAAGAGCAAATGCATCATTTTCACTTTTCAAACAAATGCAGCTTAAGAGTTGAATTAAGAGTTCAGTAACGACCAGGGCTGTGCTCTCTACGTCATTACATTCGAACGTGACGTCATCGACGACGCAACGGTGTCATTCATTTACTGTTGACACTCAAGAGTCTCCCCAGCTGTGTAACAGAGACTCACAAACGCCCCAGCCTGCCCCTTCTCACCTGCAACCTCCAACTACCACAACATCACTGTTCGGGCTCGTGTTGAAACAAGGTGACAGAACGGCTGCATAATTGCATCTCGGCGGATACAAAGAGCCCATTCATTTTGAGAGCCATATTCACAAGGTCTGAGTTTCAGGTCGTTTGTCTCTTTTTATCTCTTTCTTTCAAATGGGCAGAGGAGGGGAAAAAAAAGGGAGTGCAGAGCGGATGGGGAGGAATTGGTGAAAACAACCATGACCCTGCCGACAATTTGGACTGTGTTGTGTAACTGCCACTTCCGAACAAAAGTCGGTAATTGCGAATGAAGACTTCATGTAGCCAACAGTTATTCACGGGAAATGAATGGAGTTTGATAAGCCTGAGCACAAAGGAAAGTCAGGAGGCATGCACGCCCTCTCACTCCCATTTTACCTACACACACACACACACACACACACACACACACACACACACACACACACACACACACACACACACACACACACACACACACATTGTGCTCATGGGTGGGCGCTGTTATTGCAGATGCCTGTCAAGCTCAGGGACTGTGGAATATTCATCCTGGGCTTTGTTTCGCCGAGATTCGTGCGAGGGAATAGTAGCATGTGTTCCGTCTTTCCCTCCGCACACATCTGTCTGAGGAGGTGCGTCGCTATGATGAATGTAGCTGTTTGCTGAGGCTGAGCTAAGAAGAATGGAGCCCTGCATCACTTAGCATCCCATTGCCAGACACAGCCCCGCCATTACAACCTCCCAGAAGTATCAGGCAACACCCTCGCTTGAGTAATTTGGCCATCTGCTGACAATGTTTACACAGTGGGCGATTTGTCATCACAAACAGCAGGGCAAAAATTAACAAGCTTATTTATGATCCGAGTTGCATTTGCAAAATGAAATTGCCATTGGTCATGTTAAGCAGTCAGAATACCATTGCGGGTCTGGGGAGGCGGCAGTGGAGACGCGTTGTATCGCTCAACATGTAATGTCGTGTTGGCGAGAATCTAATACCTGTAAATAATAGATGTGTTTCTAAGTCATCAAAAAAAAATAGTACACTATTGAAAGGATATATTAGTTTGAAAA
>NW_027176318.1:2129223-2346723 GCF_023349555.1 Cebidichthys violaceus | reverse complement strand
GGGTTTGGGTGTGGGGATGAAAGTGAGTCCTTTTTCCAGTATCTCCAGCTGTGTAGGCATGAGGGAGAGAACGGAGCAGAGGTTAGTTATGTTAGATGTAGGTGGTCACATTCCTCCCCCGTTAGTAGTTTAACTGCTGTTTCCAGTACCTGAACAACATCTCCGCCGTCTGGGGTGTCCAGTGAATATTGTCCTTAGTGCTGACCTGGAAAAGTAGGGGGTTAATCTCGGGTAAGAAATGATATTTGGTGGAAATGGTGGTGTTGAGAAAATTGAGGAGTGCTTTTTTGCGGGGGTCTAAAGTGGTGGAGAAATTAAGAATGGGAATGTAGATGGTGGTGTTGGGGAAGGTGAGGTGAGTAGTTTTCCAGAGTTGTTGTAACTGTTTATAAATGGTGACGGGTGTGTGCTCTGAGAGGCAGTTGTTAAGGCCTACAGATAAAATCACGTGAAGTGGTTGTGGGTGAGGAGTGAGTTTGGTTAAAAGTGAGGGTATGTGATGGAAGTTTACACCGGGGTAACTGTCTATTTGAATGTGTGGGTGTGTGAATGATGGGATGCGGGAAAGGTTTGAGTTGGATAAAAATAAATAAAATATACCTCCACAACACCCCGCCACTCTCGGCTCATTCCTCCCCAGCAACGAGGCACCTGGCCACACTACCTCCAGAACGTCCCCCGGGTGAAATTCGGGACTTGGTTTTATGGTTCCGAGTGGTGGGCGCTCACCCGTTGGCACCGGACGCGCAGCCTCCAGCCAAACACAAACGTAATCAGGGAGAAAATACGTTTGTAGTCAAACGTAATTCAGAATGCATTTTAGTTTTGGGGGAACGTAATTTTTAGGAGACAGGGCCGAATGGAAACACTGTCATTGCTCCTTGTTCCTTATAACAACTTTATAAGGTGATGATATATTGATGTTGTATTTACAGCTTGGACAGCTGCCCCCAAGTGGCTGCAAACATGAATAAATACTGCTTTAAAAAAGTGAGTGTAATTTATAAATCACACATTAATTCCTGACTGTGAAGTGCTGAAAATTGCTTTGCAACAAATTGCTCCAAGGAAGAGGAGGCAACTGCAGGTGTGTTTTAAGAGGTCCATAATAGTGACGGCAAGAAGGTCGTAACTGTTCAGTATAGGCCGATGGCTTGACTCCCGGAAGTGCTGCTTGCAGTGTTTGAGAACCACTCATTGTGCGTTGACTCCAGGGAAGCGATGAAGATTTGTGGTTGTAACGTTAATTTATCCAGCATCCAGCAGAATAAAAGAAATGCAGTCTCAGCCTGTAACGGCCACCTGCGGATGACATGCATGACTCAATCAGCTAAGCCCCGCCTCCGCTGCGGCCAAGAGCGCTATCGGTTATTCAAAGTCTATGAATGTTGAGCGAGTCCAAATGGCTTCAACTTTGACAATGCACATCCTTGGGTCCCCCACAATACACCTGCCAAATGTGCGGTCGATCAGATGGATGGTTCTAGAGGTATGCAGGACACACACACACACACACACACACACACACACACACTTACAGACAGAAAAAGTTACACTTGTGATCAGATGCACTAGTATGGAACTCAGCTGTATCCTTATGCATGTGTCCACACTTGACACTTCAATGCAATCTCCATTTAATTTCTTGTTAATTCTTCACATGAAAAGTCCCCTGTTATTTTAGCTGCTTACTCTTCATCCCTCAGCTAATTCGGTGATGAACACATTTTCCTATAAATTTATCACCATAAAAGTTTACTGTTATGTAATTTAAAGGCTGTCGCTATCTGAAAGCTTTGATTTTGAAGCAGCAAAATTAGGAACTGTAGTGTTTTCATCAGCGGTAACTTAACAGGACTCAGACAGCAGGTCTCAGCTCCTCTCTTCCCTTTGCTGTCCTCTGGAAAGTGACTACTGTGTGGGGGGAAGATAATGGAGCTCTACGTTTGATAAACTATCTGGATTGTGTCCACATTCTGTCAACACCTCACTGAGATCCCAACTCGACGCGAGCCAGGGCCACCTCGGAATGAGGTCTGGCTGATCGGATCCCATTGCGAGCGAAATCCTATCTCGCAGTGTACAGACTTGACAGTTCATGTATCCTGGAATTATCAGATGGCAAAAGTTCTATTGAAAAGACAATTGTGATAAGGACAGATGTTTCTTGACACAAACACACAGATTCCTTGCTTTATCCTTAGATGAAGAATTGCCATAAATGTTGGAAAAATTGTATATAGTGTATATGTAAGTAAACATAAGTATTTCTATTTTAGAAAAGAAAAACAAAGATGAAACAAACAACTGTTATTTGCACAAAGCAACAATATGAGCTAATAAATATGTCTGACCTCTGCAACTTCCTTTAAATAAAAAACAATCCATATGCTAAACCAAAGTCCATATAAATCCCATGGAAAAAAAAACAATCGCATATATGTATACAGTATATAACATATCCAGCATACGAATGAGTCAAGCATGCAGTAGAATACGCTATAGTGCAGCAGTAACCGTGGTTGTCTGATTGCACAGACATTGATTTTGTATGGCTTGGCAGCCAGAATTATTTTGTAGCACAATAAGCTTAGATACATTAGTTACAGTCTGGGTGTCATCTGGTCTCTGATGCAAGATGAACCACATTCTCGTCTTGAATATTCATCATAGACAGGTACTAACTGAACAACTAAAAAGGTTGATGGGTCAGCTGCCTGAGGAGAGCATGTTTTCTAAATTCCCATGCCTTCTGTGAGCATTAACAGCAGCACTGTGCTTGTTTTCAGTTCATAATAAAGTGCAGCTCAGTGTTATCTCACTCTGACTAATATGCAACTTTGCAGTCTGCACACCATCTACAAAGGACTGCTGAATGTTACTCCGTCACAGGATTTGGTCTGCTTGTCATTACTGTTGTGAAATGTATTTCTGTCACATCGTGGATATCTGCTGGCAGATAAACCCGAGCAAATAGGAGTCAGCTTAATGAAAGAAAAGCACATCTGCCAGCGAGGTTCTGCCTTTCATAATTTGGAATCTTAGTGAAAAGATAAGTCTTCTTTTTTTGTAGTCGGGATAAGCTGTGAAGTGGGCTTTTCATAATTCTTAAAAGAAAAAGAAAAAAATCCAGAAGAGAGCGGGAACCAGGCCTCGGCATTGCAAAAGCCAAAGTTTGTCAAAAGGACTGCAGCACATGTCACAGTTTCTGTGTGGCACTTCTCAGAGATACTGGTTAAAAATGAACGCTATTACAAGAAGTGAAAGACTTCTTTATACACAACATTATTAACTTCAGACAGCTGTTGAGTTTAAATAGCGGCAAAGACACATTGGTGATTGTAATCCTGAATAAATCTCTAATCCGTCATTTAAAAATGTCAGTTTGTTTCAAACAGAAGTACCTGGTAATGCTAATCTCATGCTAATTAAACCCCTTTTCTTCTCCAAGGTGCTGAGTTAACTCTTCCTCTAGTCATCTGGGGCACTGGTGACTTGACTCATTTTCACCGTCCTATCTGACACACGTGCCTTTCCTCAAGCAGCATCTTTTTAATTGCTTTTGCAGCAAATTTTTAATTGTGTTTTCTCCAAGTGAAGGTGTGACGGCTTAGACATCATAGGTTCTCTGTTATTCTGAAAAGACACAAAGCATATTCCTGCAGGTTTCCGCTTGTTACACGCGTAGTGTCTTTTACAAATAAACTTCCAACCAGGTTAACTTAGATTTTAGGTATACTTGCGCAACAAAACTACTTGGTTTGATTTAGTCAACACAAGTACTTAATTAAACTCATGAAAAAAAAAAAATTGTTATGTGACTGCAAGTTACCATACAAAAGTAAAACAAAATAGTCACTGTCGACCTGGTTTCACGCGTGACACGAACAGTGGTCTCCTTGGTAAAAGTCCTGTCTGTTTGTCCTATACGACTTCCCCACCCAACTGACCGATGCAGACTATCACTCTTTACACTCCCTCAGTTTCTCTAAACATCCAATAAGGACCCGGATTGGTTTAAATTGGAGCTAGTTGAAAGCCGGGTGCGTCTCATACATAGTTTACAGGGTGCTTTGGTGTGTCTGGATCAGAAAAATGTGGCTAGAAGATGTTGAACAAGCAGCATGGCCAGATGGATGGAATAATTGATTTGGTTGGTTCAACACCACATATAGCAGGGGTCACTGATAGGCGGACTGCGGTCCGGATCTGGACCCAGGCGCCGTTGTATCCGGACCCAGGGCCGAAAAACCGATAGATGATTGAGAATTATTACATTTTGACGGAGCGTTTTTATTTTAACCGGCGCAGCTTTTCCAGCCTTTACGGCACTTGTTCAGCGGCGTAAATCACATCATGTGATGCAGCTCAGCCAATCAAATATGAGTATTCTGACAAGTTTCCTGACTCGAGTGAGATGTAGACACACGGGGAGACGAGGAAAGAGAACAAGGAGTAGGAGAATTATTACGTGAGTCAGAGAAGTTATTTCACATGACGTTCTCCAAAGAGAGAGCAGTGGTCAGAGAGACCAGAGTCTTTAACCAACAATGAACAGACTCTTATAGGTTCATTCTTCACACGGACAGTTTAAAACCAGTGTGTCTCATATGTTCAGAGACCGTGACGATTATTAAAGGCGGTAATGTGAAGCGTTACTACAAGACAAAGCACAACTCTTTTGAGCAAACGTACCCACTCACATCTGAAATGAAGACAGAAAATAAACCTAAGAGCTCAATATGATCAGAATCCTAACACATGAAGTCACTGACCAACTATGATGTTAACAGAGATAATAGAGCTATAGATAGCAACAGATAAAGTCCATGCTCACACATTTGTCTTGTTAGAAGATGAGAAAATATAATATCGTGGCATTTTTTGATCACTTCACACCTGAATAAACTGAATTTACAGCGGCACGGCAATTCAGTGAAATGATGTTACAGACAAATGATACTCCAAATCATGTTTTAACACTTGTCACAGTTTCCCTATGAAGTATACCTATTCATGTGACTAGTTACTACAGTTGAAATGTACAAAACATTTATGAAACGCAGCATATCCACCCTGGTAAGTTAGAGTATCTTCATTATAGTCATGCTTTGAATCTCAGACATCTCATGGAAAATAAAAAAATCATCAAATATTGAAATGAATAAAAATAAAACTGAAACTAATGATCAAAAGTTTAGCTGACAGTCTGTATGCACAACAAAATACATGTTTGATTTCACAAGTGATCTAAGTTTGCCTTTTATGTATTTCATTCTCTCTTTATTTACTCAGGCAGACTTTTTAATGATGACCAGGAAAATGTCTTGAGGCCAAGAGGAAAACGTAAGAAAAATTAATCAATTTCAAATAATTAACCGATATACATACAACACGCAGAGATGAAAAGAAAGATGAAAACACAGACAGGGTTCAGCTGAAAAAAAAGTATTTGTCATATCAGGATATATACTATATTTGGAGAGAGAGAGAGAGAGAGAGAGAGAGAGAGAGAGAGAGAGAGAGAGAGAGAGAGCTTATATAACTGGTAGCTTTGGTACAAACTTTGCCACTGATGTCAGCTTATGTATTTATTTCTGTGTCAAAATGTGCGGTGAATATCATCAGAACACATTTCCGAGGTGAAATGTGTTGGTTGTGAGGGTTCATCTGATGGATTTAAGGTCCTGGAGGATTATCTTTTTTCACACTATCAGTGGTTTATTTTCTTCTCTCCTTTGGATGAACATTTCACTGAGATCAGTAGGTAAACATAAACACCAAAAAATAACTCTACATGACTGGGGTTTCAATTGAGTAGTGACAAAATGAAACGCGCAGAAGCAGTGAAAAAAATATATTGTGAGGAGGCAAGTGTGAGCTGTATCCTCTGATTATCATTTTACAAGCATAGTTAAACCTTTTCACATCTGTACCACTAATGTATGGTGCTGGAATATAACAAACCACATACTGAATCATTCATTCGTTGTCTTTGATTTTTAATACTGGATGACTTTTAGAAAACCACAGCACTGCACACATCTATTGTCCTCTTGATTCAAATTCTGTACAGTCAAAGGTATGTATATATATATTAGGGCTGGGCAAGTTAACATGTTATCGCGTTAACGCATTAATTAATTAACACCAACAGTTATTTTATCGCGCATTAATGCAGTTTTATTTTTTCTTATCACCGGAGTACTTCGAGTCTGAAGTATCACTTAAATGCAATACACACCGTTGATGCCAGCAAATCACCCAAACAAACAGTGGAGGGAGGCTTCAGCAGACTACGTTGGATGCAGCGTGTGGTAGAAGTATAGATAAACAAAAGCAAGACAAGCTAACAAATGCCAGGGAAGGGGATGGATACAAACTGCAGGCCAATTAGTATTGTGGAAGATGTCGGTCTGAGGAATGTTCTTAGGATCGCAACGAATGACGGCACGTATGAGCCTCCCTCAAGACGCACCATCACAAGAAAAATATACGAGTTGTATGAAAAGGAGAGGACTACAATGTGGTGTTACAACGTGCACCAACTGTTGCTCTCACTGGAGGCTACTGGTCATCGCTGGGCAACCATCATCACCTCGAAGTTACAGTGCATTATATTGATGAACAGTGGGAGCTGCATTCACATGCTGTGACTGTCATGAAAACAGAAGACAGACATTTTGCTGAAACGTGCGCAGAACATTTTATTCATGTTGCACAGCAGTGGAACGTTTCAAATAAAGTCAGCACACTGAGCACAGATAGTAGAAATACAACTGCTACTGTGTAAAGAGAATACTGCTGTTAAAAAGAACCTGATTTGTTAAGTGTTTGCAAACCAAATGTTATTGCACATTTGTTCATATAGCAGTACTTTTAAAATAAGTGTGCAATACACTACTTTTGAATTCATTATTGAACTTTGGGCAGAACAATGCGATTCAAAATTAGAATCGTTGCCCAGCACTAATCTGTGTGTGTGTGTGTGTGTGTGTGTGTGTGTGTGTATATATATATATGTATGTATATATATATATATATATGTATGTATATATATATATATATATATATATGTATGTATGTATATATATATATATATATATATATATATATGTGTGTGTGTGTGTGTATGTATATGTGTGTATATATATGTATGTATATATATATATGTATATATGTGTGTGTGTGTGTGTGTGTGTATATATATATAAATATATATATATATATATTTTTATATATATATATATATATATATATATATAAATATATATATCGTCTCTTTGTAGCTCAACGATTGAGGTGCCGGCAAGCAGCTAAACATGCTAACAGTGTAAACACCATCAACAGTGTTGACAGAACTAACGGTGTTAACCTGTTGGAATGGCATACACTTGGAACATATTGGTCTGATGACAATAGCTTCTGGGGAAAATTACCAACATATCTGGGAATCCAATGTAGCCAGCAAAGACATCCAGGCCAGTACTTCCGATACAACAATGCGAAAATACATATAGAGACGGACTGATTTCTTGCATGTAACCATTTTTTTTACTTGTTTCATGTTATTCAATCAGGTTTAGTGTTTCCTGCTTTTATTTTGAAAGGTCACTCTCCCCTTGTGTCTGGTTTGACTTCCTGAGCCTTTGAGTGTTTCCCCCCTTTTGTTGATTGTCTGCCCTGCCCTGATTAGTTTCACCTGTCTCATCAGCCCTGCATGCACCAGACCTTCTTATTTCATTGTTTCTGCTGCTTTGTTGACTGCATTTGGGTCCATCCCCTGCTGCCCACTCTCCAACAGTGACAGTACAAACCAACCCAAATGTCCAGGCCTTGGCTAGGTTGCTATTTAGGATTGCAGAGTACTTAAGAAGCACTCTATTCTCCTTGGCTGCTAGTGAGGAGCCTGCTCACCTCCAGCCTGCTTACCTGGCAGTGTCCTTGCCTGCTGTTTTCTGCCTGTTCAGATGGACTCAAGTTTGTACGCATTATTAAATTAAATTTTGTTATTGTTTCTGCTGCCCCCTAGTCTTTGTCTACCTTTGGGTCCATCTCATGCTGCCTGCTTTCCAATCCTGAGAAATAGGACTCAATAGGACTACAAAAGAAAACCACAACTCTTCCGATATCAAAATCTTGATCTATCTATTTACATCCATATACAGATATGTGTAAATACATTTTCTGAGGGGTAATGCTGCTGATCAGGAGTGATTTTAAACTTAAAAAAACAGCTGCCCTGATCAGTTTGAGATCAAGAAAAATAGAAGATCAAAAGTTACATTAAAAAGATGTTTAATTAATTACCAAATGTCGGCATACTATTTTATTCATCAAAGACCATCAGCTGTAAGAGTTCTGAGCTAGTTTGATCATCCAACTATTACTGATGTCGAAGCAGTGCCTGCAATTATTGCACATACATGGTATCACTCTGGAGAAAGTGGCACTTCCCTCTCATGTGGAAGACAAACGTCTCCTCCTTCATGAAAATTTCACAAGCAGTTGATAGAGCGAGGCAGAGAGTGAGAGCTCTGTGCCTCATCGATTCTGTCAGAAGTGTCTGTATGCAAATGACTCCGTCAGATAATCTCTAAAGTCAACTCCTGATATTTAAGCCTCCTGACAGAACCTCGCCCTTTATCTCAGACACTTTTAATACCTTCTGTTTTACTATGTACACAATGCTGCACTCCAGAACTGAATTGCTTTTGCTTATATTTATGCATCTTATTTGGGAGAAATTCTGACTTTTGTGACTTGACAGACATGAGTGTCTGGGTTCTTAAAAACAATGTGGTGTTATAAAAAGCTCTTGAGTAAATTGAATTCAGCTGTTGCACTGACAATGATCACTAATAAGTATTAGTATGTCCAAAATGGGCCAACATACGATTTCCCTGAAACTGCAAGAAGCTATGATTGTTACACTGCCATTTGCATAAGCTGTATGTGACCATAGTTCTGCTCCCAGTTTTTCTTCAGTGTCAAGCATTTATCAAGTGAAAGAAGATGAAGTGGTCCAGCAGTGACCGCCTATCTACTGGATGCAGGGTTGGCTGCATCTTCGCAACAGACCTTAATCCCAGCTGCGAAAGCTGCCTGGCCACAGTCCACAACGGGGTAACGCTCACCTCGCAGGCCGCTTGCCAGGAGGCCTTCACTGTGCTTCGTGTTGAAGGTGGTGGGGAAAGCAGTTGGGTAGACCATCAAGATACCTCAGTTTCGGAAGAGCTGGACACCTGTGATCTCCGGGACATCATTTACCCACCGCCAAAGCACTTTTTTACCATAAAACGGCAGCTTATCTAAGAGATGTCCCAGAACAGCCTGAAGCTGCTTGTGGCCTCTTAGGCAGAGACGTTAACTAACAGGAGCCGCTGGCCAAACGTTCCCTGCCGCGTCCCTCCTTCTCAGAGCTTCGTGGAGACAGGTTTTTCCAACCCTGGAATACTATGAGTGCTGGTTTCTTGCCATGAGCCCACAGGCACACAGGGCTTCCCACAGTCCTGCACTGGAACCAAGCCTGGCATCTATTCTGCTCCCCAAGGCCACTTTTTAGCTGCAGACGTAAGTCCCCACAGCCTTCTCCTCAGGACCAGGTTTATACTTGCCTTACTGACCGCTCGTACCAGCGTAATGCTCAGGTGGCTACATCCCAAAATAACATCTCATCACTGTTTCCGCCATGGCCACAAAGTCTTGGGTTCTCTCTTCAGAGCTAGCCACGGACATCTCAAAGGCTATGACTGCTGTCCTGACCCTCACCACAGCCTTTACAGTGGCGGCATCCTGAATCTTAGCATGGCAAACGATGATGCAGCGTAACATCTGGCTCTACATGTTGCAGCTTCCCCCTCAGATTGGGGGAAGCTGCTGAATGGTCCCAAACCTGGAACTCAGCCACAGCACCACAGGCAGCAAGACGCTCGCTCAAAGGAGAAGCGCCCTCCAGAAACAGCTCTGGAGCTAATACAAAGGAAAGGGATCATGGTCTTGTCCTACTTAGACGACCTAATCCTTATGGCCCTGTGTCAGGACTGCACTCCTCGTGGTGGAAGTCGTGCAGTAGGTTTCAACATAAACTGCCAAAAGAGTTCTCCGCTCCCTGCCAAGTCATTATTTTACCTGGGTGTGGATATGGACGGCCAGGTGGAGTAATCATAAGTATCCAGCCCATTCAAATCTTGACGAACTGATTTTAACATCAATGCTCAACTGAACCTGATACTCCACACTGCGTCAACTGAAGAAGCAGACATTCTTCTTGTCAGTTAAATGTACCTGCTCTTTTAGTAACTAAAGCATTTCATCAATGTTTAAAATAAAATAAAATTAACAAATCCCTAGAGTGTGAATTGGAAGTCTGAGTACTAGAATAAATACATGACACTGTAATGCTGTTTTTCCCCTGAGGGACCGGCAGCAACGATCTCTTTCACCAACTAGATGTACTTTTATTTGTTGCCTTCAGAATTTTCATACCAGCATGCTGTTGTAGCCCTGTAGACTTCATGGTCATCAAACAGTGGGGACAATACACATCTGAAACCCCCAAAACAGAAGAAAATATGCAGTGAAAGTCGGTATAAAACCACTCACTGTGAGAAGAGTCTGGCTGTCCACCTAACCATAAATCATTGTAGCGATCAATAATTAGAAATCCCTTGTGGGCCTATGCCCAAAGCATAAACAAAACAGAGAAAACAATGACACAGAAAGTCTTACTGAATCAGTGTGTCAGAGCCTGTGACATCATCCAGAAACTAAAGCAAATGGAATTAGTGTAGAAGGTCTACACAGATCAGTCATGACAGTAAACACAGCACCACAATTCTGCACCTTAAACTGGAGAACCTCCCCGATATAAATGACAGTGACACTTCCAGTTCAGTGAGCTAAAGCATCTACAGTCTGCTGCATGGAAAGTTCTGTGGTCCAGCCCTCCGATTTCTGTGTTGATGAATCAGTGCTGAGCAGAGATAGGTCATGTTTGTTACCTTGTTTCGTTTTGTTCTAAGTTTACTGTGATGTTAACGTGTTATGTTTACGGGCTGCCGAGTTCCGTTAGTGCTGTGTAGAAATTACTGTTGTATTCCATGCTGCTGTAAGCGTGTTGTGTTTAGATCAGTCACTGCGAGTGGGGTTAGTAACTGTGACTTTATCAGTTAACAGACCAGTGCCACGGTTGCATAATCTGCAGCCACTCGGGTTTCTGGGTGATGGAGTAACTTTCTTTCTGTATTTTGCTGCGACGGTGAGGATCGGCCTTGCTTTGAGTGTTTTTCCTTTTCCTTTATTGTTTAACTAACCCACACTCACGCACGCACACACACATACATAGGTTGTGCTACCCATCTCAGACGCACGTGGTGTGCAAACGCGGACTCTATCATGGCTCCGCCATCGTTGGTAGTCTTATCTCTCTTCCGCCATTTTTGTAGTCGAGACTAAATCCGCCATTTTGATAGTTTCCTCTCCAATACACCATTTTGTAGTCTCACATGGCCACGTACGAGATTATCTGCTGTTTTGGTACTTCTCCCCATACACACACACACACACACACACACACACACACACACACACACACACACACACACACACACGCACACTCCCTCTCACCACAGATTGTCTGTTGATTGTAGATAGTAGGCTCGTAATTGTATAGTGGTTTTAGATAGTATCGACTTGATCAGTATTATTGGAATTTAATAAACGGTTATACTTTAAAGAGCAGCTTTCTGTGATTACTTTGTGCATGTGCATCAATAATTATGTCAACTTTGATTTTCATATTTGCTGATAAGCAAACATGCTCCTACCAGATCCCAACAGAGTGTACAGGCTTAACTGTTTATGCGTCTTGCGTGATCTCCTGACAAAAGTCTGATTGGAAATACAAGCGTTACCACGGCCTAACTCAACTCATTGTATCGACTTGGCACATTTGGTTGTCATGTATTGTGAATTTACGGAAAGTATAGCATTGATATTCTATGATAGTCTAAGCTCTGACCTCGTCACCTGATAAGATAACCTAAATTAATATCAGGACTTTTGTCTTATGAGCTGGACAAAATAAGTATTGTTTTGTGTGTCCAGCAGCTGATTATTAAAACTGTTAATCATATGAACCAAAGAAGATAAAAAAAGAGCAATGCCTGCACCGTCCTGCACCGATCTAATGACATCGAAGATCTGGGAACAACCTGGGGATGAAGTCTTGACCATTTACCTAAATTTGTGCTTTAGGGTTGACATGTATTGTGCATAAAATTATGCAGACACACAGACCATAAACCAGACATCTGCATGCACTCTGTACATCTGTGGACTGTGATGTTTCAGTGGTACCCATAATTACCACAAGTATTGGTTACGCCATACAACATGCCTTGCACCGGGTGCGCCGCAGCAGTCAAATTCCAGACATTAAATGGGTGCAAAAGAAAAGAAAAAAATCAAACCAGACAATGCAAGTGAAGGGAAAAAAAGCACTCATTGGTGTGTGAATATCTGTTTCCCTGTCAAGTTTTTTTTTTCTTGTGGCTGCTTAGCAAACATTAACATGAATTAAACCCTGACCCCAACCACTGAGGGCGGGACTATGGGAAACACTTCTCAAAGGGGAAACAGTCTTGACACACCATTAAACATTGTCCTCCCTTAAATCTGTCAACCAGTCCTTTCAACCCTATAGTTAAATCCAGTGATGGCCCACCCTTATACGGTGAATACGCAATTGCGTAGGGCCCTGTGAATCCTTTTTTATCGACATAGTTGCTAGGAGACAAAACCAATCACTGGCAGTGGTAGCTTATATTTGATATAAATTAGCTGATAGGAAATGAGCAGCACAATGTGAGGGAGAGAGGAGAGGGGAAATAAAAATGATATATAAAGGAAAGTCGTTAATATATCAATAAAGCTTGCCATCTGCAGATGGATTCAACCAGTATTAGTGAACCACAATAATATTCCACCAGGCGCATTCTGGCCATAAGTCGGATGCCGGAGCTAATTGCAGCCACTCTAGACAATGTTTGTGATTCATATTGCATAATGCATAATTTTTTTATGTCTTCTGCTTAAATCTCTCTCTCTCTTTCCCTTTTACTCCCAAACACAAAAAGTAAGAAACCCCCAAAGAAAATCTTGCCCCCTGCTGTCTTGAGGTTAAACCAACTCATCTCATGTCCTTGTTTTAGCTTCACGCGCCTTCCCGGGACATCTATTTCTTTTGATAGTCTCCTCTCTGTCTGTCTCTGTTGTTTTCTACAGAGTGCTCTGGAGGACTGGATGGAGACTCAAACTCACATGAGACATTGCTCCCACTCTGATCCTCGTCGCTCATGGAGTCCCTGGTTCTTCTGACCGTTCTGGACTGTTCCCCTTTATCCGTCTTTCCATCCCCTTAATCATGGAATATTTGTATCTCAGGGATGGCCTTTGGAAGTTAAACACCACTTTGCCTGCACGAAACCCTGGCTTGTGCTACTTGCTTTCACTGAGATAAAGCTCTCAGAATCAAAGAGCTTCATTCCAGAGCCACAGTTTTGTGCTGAGGTACCAATTTGCCCACATAAAGCTTCAATACACCAGTTTGGAAAGCACCCAAAGGACATGAATGGTTGTTTTTTCATTTGGGCATGGTGCGATATGGAATTGATTTCTTTACACTTGTACTTTTTCTGGACTATTTTTACTGCACTTGCTCTCTCAACCACATTTATGAAAAATGTTCTTAAACTTCAAATATGGCCACTGTCACAGCCTGGCTCACAGACTGAAAACAAGAACGGGGAGACAACGAGCTAGCGGCCAAAAAGAAACAATTTATTTGTCTCACCAAACACAGATAGCACAATGTTCCCAGCAGATTACACCACGACAGCACCAACGGTCGTGAGCCCGTCAACAGCGATCTTCCCTCCAACCCCTTGCTGCCACCTGAACAGGAAACCACCTGTTCAATCACCACCTGCAACACAGGAAACACAACACGGGCACCCAGTGCATGATAGGAGGAGGGTCGTCACACCACATATATAAAAGCATATACAGAGAGTTATATAAAATTGTCACATGCATTGACTGTCTCTTCAGATTCTCTTGTTGCTTCAAAAATGTCATCATTCAGACAACTGACAGATGAAGAAAACAACAAACTCTTTCAAGCGATTACGTCTATTTATGACTTTTGTGACCACTGAAATTATTATATGTGATGTGCAAAAAATCATAGTGTAACACCAGGGCAAGTAGAAATGACACATTAAGTCAACAAACTAATTTTGTTTGCAAGGCAATATCTACCACCACACGTAACATACCTCACAGATTTAGATTGTAGCAGCAATCTGTTTTTATTGACTCTAAATTCTAAAAAATATTCTTCCAACAGTTACACAATATCACTTTAATATTTTAGAGCAGGAGCAAAACGGTTGCCTGCAGCGTTTTATTGTGAAGACTCCCTGCCTTCTAATGTAAGAGGAAATGAATATACTTTCATTAGAGCAGCTATGTCCGACCTCAAAGGCCACAAACTTTGAGGGAGGCATTTATTTAGACCGTCATCCTGGGCGATAACAGGGTTTAGATATTAGTGAGGTCTAGAATTGTTTTTCTGCAATTTCAATGGAGCTTTTATTACTGCATTTCTGGAGAAAATTCTGAGTTGGAGAAATGAAGTGCGAGAGTCTCAGACATTTAATTTCACTTTATATCACTAGTGTTACTTATACATCCACTTTATCACAAACATCCAAACCAGCAAAGTTATTAACCACACTATAAGGCCACAAAAAAACAAAACAATGAATACCAATACAGGCCTTTCACAATAAGAAGAGATCTTGAAATTAGCTAGGAAAAAAGTTATATTTCACTAGTATTAGGGAGTATTTTGTGTCATTATAATCCTGTAATGCTCAAAAGTATTTATTTGTCAAGGTGCATGTCTATAGACAAGTCCTTATACCTCACTGAAATGTTACTTGTTAGGTGATTGTGTCTTACAGTAAGTATTATGAGATATTCTGATTAGTTATTAGGTAACATTAGGTGTTTTTGCAGTTCGTTCCACAACCCATCTCGAGTCACGTCCCGCTCAATATTTCCGTCTCCCCAGAGCACAGAGGAGAGGGCTGGACTGTATGCTGCTGACTCTCGTGGTCAGTTGTGGAGCTGATGAAATGCATGGATGATGCCAAGATGTCGCATGACAAGATTCAAGGAAGTCTACCTTGCTTTTCCCTGTTGTTAAAGGGATAGTTTGGACGTTTTGGTATGGGGTTATATGAAGTAAATTATCCATAGTCAGTGTACTACCAACAGTAGACGACAGTCGGCACATTCCCAGTTTGGAATCCGTTTATCCGTAAGGATTCCTCCCTGTGGTGAACTGCAGATAAATAAAACATTTTAACCGTCAAAGTGTGAAACAAAGTTTTACTGACGATAGTTATTAGCCAATATTCAGTGAAAATATGCTATCAGGACATCGGCATTAATGCTTTCTATTAACCGATCGCTGACAATGTTACATTATGATCAACAAATCTGTGTTAAAATTGACAGGAGGACAGCTATTAACAGTGGCTGCGCCGCTAACGGGTAACGTACAGAGGTTACATTGAGTTACATTATGATGTGTTCAGGCTCTGTTCAGTGAAAATTAGTTATCACAATGTATTCAAATGTAATCTTGTGAAATATTCTTTTGGTGATAATGAATCCAGTTACTTTTTTAAATCAATAAAAACATAAATATTATTTCCTAATCACTTGAATCGTGTTTTTATGCTAAACCAAATACACTATAGATGACTAGAACAAAGTAGTAGTAATAAAAACAGTAAAACAATTAGAAATTTCGATGGTTTACACTGACTTGAAATGATTTTTGGGATGGCGGCGTAAAAAAATAAAAAAAAAAATAGTCAGGAGCCTTGCTTTATCAAAAAAATATAGCGATCTATATCTGCCAATATGAATCATCAATTATCTGCAGTTATTGGCGGCAAAAAAGCGTTCTTTTAACAGTTTTAATTGCTCCCTTTTTTCTTGTTTGCTGATCCGCTCTGTGATCCGTGACTGAAATCCGTGATAGGATCCAAACCGTGAGTTTTAGGATTCAATGCACCCCTAGTGTACGCTATATTTAGAGTATTTTTACCACTTCATCTTGCCATCAGAAAGCCCCTTCCAACAGGGAACTGAAACGAAAATGAAACTTATCTATCCTCTCTTCAAAGCCTCAAGACTCGTTGACAAAAAGAGGAGATTGAGAAGTTTCACTTTCATTTCAGTTCCAAGCCGGAAAATATAGAAATATCCTCAATATAGCATGAACTAATATTGATTTTATTAGGAGTCTAAAATAAGTTTTTCTGCTGCACAGTCCACAGCATTACATTGCTTCTGTAAACTAGGGGTTAACTCTTGTTAATACGCTGACAAGTGCCTCACACACTGATGAATACCTCATGCAACTCCACTTCAAAACACATGAACTGTCCCTTTAAGTATGAACATACTGAGTCCTCTATCTAACATTTGTGCATATATGTAAGTAATGGAAACGGACAGCTTCACTATCTCACACATCTTTTTTTCATGTATTTTCATAAATGGCATGTAGGTGAACTTTTCATTTTTCATGGCACACCTGTCATTGCGTCCTATAACTGCATTCCAATTTGAGACAGGATGATAATGCCTTTGCCCAACAATAGCTGCTGCCCCTTTCAAATGCGCTTCAGTTACCACCAACTCTCTGAAGACGCTAATAATTTCACTGAAACTGGTTGTGGCAGTTATTGCTGATCTTTGTGAATTGGACCGTTTTTGCAATTCGGCTCTTTATTTGCATTGAAAGGGGACAATTCCACGCTAAATTCCTATATATTGACTGTATTTCACCCTTTGCGTTTCTTTTCGTCATATTTGCACAGGTTCAGTATTACTCCATTGCTACATAAGAGAATTGGTAAAACAGTAGTTTTGATTAAAGATATTGGTCCAGTCGTTTGGTTTATATCTGGAAACTTGGAGTAAAGGTAACTGGAAGAGTAGGATGGACAGGGGAATAATATCCAACTGGCAGGCAGAGGATTTCATTTGTGAGAAATCTATCAGGAACAATCAGTTCTTTTGTTTCTACAGTAGAGCATCTTGTCATGCTGCAGAGACTGTCTGTGATTTCTATCTCCACACCGGGCCGACATACTGCTGGGAACAAATGGACATCAAGGAGACGTGAGATATCCTCAGCGATACCGTTTGTATTCCATGGGATAGTGGAAGATTTTTCCTGTCTTGAGATTTTACAACACCAATACGCATGCCTGTTTCTATTAAAGGACCAGTGTGCGGCATTTCAAGCAATCTTTTTGTAGAAAAAGTTTAATATTGAACTGTGTTATCATTAGTGTGTAACTACCTGAAACTAAGAATCATTGTATCTTTGTTAGCTTAGCACCACTAGATTCCACCAAATCCTACACACTGTCCTTTTAGCTCTTGAGGAACCAGGGGAGATGTACTCCAGACACAATGTAGCACATTTGGCATGGACTTTTGCAACCTTTTATTGTATTTGTTTAGGCAGATTATTGTCATATGAAAAGCTTTTATGTCAAGTTTTTGGAACAGTTTCAGATTTGCAGAGCTGTTTTGGGGTCTTTGGTGGCAAGTGTAAGTCAAATCTTTAGTCCGTCGAGACAAGGTCAGATCTCGGTGTATTCCTTCAAGTCTCTGAACACTGACTTATATTTTAACAATGTTTATGTTTTTAACAACTTATACTTTCAATGCACAGGCCTTAGATGAAATACTCAAAATGTCTAGCGCCATATTCTACTCATACCAAATGTAAGTTAGTGTGCTAATACAGAATATTAAGATGGTAAACATGGCACACATTATACCTGCTAAACATCAGCATGTTAGCATTGCCATATTCATTTTGTTTCCTATTGCATGGTTATGCTTGAGGTAAGAAATGCCATCCAGTGCAATGCTATCGGGATGGTAACAGCCTGTTGAACAGTGTATGTGCACGTACTGAGCTATACTTCCTGCCTTGGCTTTACAGCTCACTGAATATTAGTAGAACGCAATCAAGTGGTGTTCCAGTGGTGACGCTTTGACCTTTAAGCCCCACAGATTCGCAAATGTGCAACTTTGTCACCAAGACTTCATCTACGGCTGGTTAACTTCTTGGCAAGTGCAGCAAGCGACAGTACATGCGTCCTTTTGTGAGGTCTGAACCTCGATCGCATTTCCTCCTCCATCTGTGCATTTCTGCCCCGTGCATCCTGACACACACCTGGCCTCAGCAAAGTGCCTTTCACTGTGTGCGGGAATCTGTATGTATGACCAGGATCATTTTGTAACCAATGCATGTATAATTCCTTCAATATTCTAGTCCATTTATTGCATGAATGAAACTACATATCATGAAATGTTGATTCAACAGTTGCTTCTACAGGATTGCTGTTTATTCACCAGCAACTCATATTGAAAAAAACATGTTCTTCATCTCCTGTAAACATTTAGTGGTTATTGTAAGCGCTCAAAATTCAATTCCATCTCCTCAGATAAGACATAATAATGCTATTCGTAGCCAACACGCTCATGAGTGATTATCACAGTGGCTTGCCTATAACTTTGTTGAGATCAATCTCCATCGGTAAGAATAGACACACCGCTGTGTTGCAGTCTGTAATTAAGATATGTTTACTGTATTCCTGTATACTGCTGCCAATATATAACGGATAATGTGAACAGTAGTTATGTTATGCAAACATAACACTTAATGTTTGAGTGTTTTATTGAACTTTGGGTCTTGGTACAGTGATAAAGCCTTTATATTGCCAGCACCCAATACTATTTATAATTTTTTCAATTGGTTGGAACCAAATATTGTGAATCAGCATTTATTTACCAAGCAGCACACTGATAGAACCAACATCCTGGTGATACTCATTAAACATTAATTTGCAAAGAAAACGCTTGGACTTCACTTCACTTAGACCGAGTGCAGTAGTAACACAACATAAAATAAAAACAAGAAGAATTAGCAAAAAACAACAAACCTATCTCCTGGTAAACACATCTACACAGCCCTTCAGCAATAGTTTTGAATCAATATATTTCTATGATGTATGTATTATTTTGGGTGTTACATGAATTGCTCTACTTCAGCATGCTGGATCCAACTGGGTCAGTACTATGTACCCAGGGTTCTATATTCCCAGTGCCCTATGATTACAGGGTAATCCAGGGTCCTTTGTTCCTAGTGTGCTATGTTCCTAGGGACCTATGCTCCAATGATCCCATGTCCATATGTTCCCAAGGTCCCATGTTCGCATGTCCTATGTTCACACAGCCCTATGTTCCCAGTGATCAATGTTCCCAGGGTCCTATTTGCAATTAAAATGATGAATGTTTTTAATGTTTTTTCTTCAGAAACATGCTCCTAAGCTAACCTTAGCATAATGCGCTGCTAATTTAAGTCTGATTTTGCAAATACAAATACATAATTGTTAGTAAATAACATCTAGCTGTGATAATAACAGGATGTACAGAAAGGACAAGTCATTGGAATTCATATTATCGCCGAAAGAGAAACTCAACTTTAATTTGTGAGCAATTAACCAAATGGATACTTGGAACTTAAAAATGTTACTCAGGATAATCCCATGATAATGACCTACAGCTGTGTAAAATATTTTTCTCCTCTTCAGAGACTGTTTTAGAGGTGTAGGGAACAGTAATAAGATAATTTCCTCAGTCTCCATTATATTGACTGCTGCATCACTGTGAGTTAATCTCAGATGTTAAAGCAGGTTTTCCAGAACACTAGACAACATGGAGGGAGTTATTCTGGGGGTCAGACGACTGTCAGTCCAGCTAGACTGCTGCAAAGTTGTTGGGTTTTTCTTTAAATCCTACAGTTCAGCTTACACTGGACTGACACAAACTAAAGAGTGTATGTGGTAAGAAATCCATCACTATCAGAAATCCATCCCCGGCCCAGTTAATATTTCATACTGAGCTGACAGTGACAGACTGATTTTAAATTGCAACCTATCGAGCACAGTAAAAAAGCCCAATGTTGCCTACAGGTGCCTGTCAAACATCAGAATCCTAAATTGACTGTACAATATAAAGTAAGAGAATACCAAATAAATGAACTTCCGTACACTAGAATCAGCACACTTTATTCGATTTTATAAAAGCTCTCAGTCATAGACCTCCCTCAGGCATAAAAGACAAAAAGGATGAAAGAGCATATAGGTGTAAATAGAGAAATGTCCATACCATTCCAGACCCTTGTGTCCAGGGTCCTACATTCTCAGGGTCTTATGATCCCCAAGATTTATATCTGGCAATGGGGTCCATATGTTCCCAGCGACTGATGTTCCCAAGGTCCTAAATCCCCTCAACCCGTTCCCATTCCCAACTCATCGCACACGGATTATTGGTCAGGACGCCTGGGTACCCCTTGATGACACTTAAGTTTAGGCGACAAAACTACTTGGTTAAGTTTCGGACAAGTTCACAGTTTGGGTTAAAGGTTTGTGACAACCTGGGAATGAGAACGGGCTTGTTCCCCAGCTCTTTATTGCACATAATAGGAACCTGAAAAAGATTTTCCCCACCTGTATTTGCTTCATATGACATGAGCTATTGTGGGATCTCATCAAAGGGAACATAGAAGGGAGTTGAACAGAACAAATTAAAATGAGTCCCTGAGAACAGAAAACCTTTTTAAACATTTACGTAATGTGTGTTGACAGAATATTGAACTGGGGAACATTAGACCTTAGAAACATTCAAAGCATCTTTGTATCACAGAAACAAGAAAGTGCTCAATGGTGCAGTAGTCGTATGGCTACATGGACTCCAAATGTGGAGGGTAAGCGATACAACAGCTGTATCTGTCTACTCTCCTGCACTTGCAGACTCTTGGATTTATTATAAAATGACTTAGGACCTCAAGTGGGCCTTCAGAGATTCTGCTTGGTACTCAGACTTCACCAAACTTTGCGTGAAAGATTATCCATAATTCATACTAATATTGACAAACAGAATTATAATAATAATGGCGGAACAACCAATCTATAGTCCCTCAATTTGTATGTATAATTGTATTAATGTTGTCTCATTAGAGTCTCAAGGCTACATTAGCTGTTACTAGCATAACACCCCAATCTAACAGGGAACCATTGGCTATTGGGTTGCATTGTGGGTAATGTGGGCCCCAAGTTTTGACAAGGAAGAAGAATGTTCCAAGTTAAAAGCTTGGTAACATAAACAGGCAAGAGGTATATTAAAGCCTTAAGATATAAATATATTGACAACATTTTATTGCAAAAGAAAGGATATACTGTATTTCATATTGTCTTATACAGTATAACCTCTTATAGTGATGTCTGTCCGGGTCTGGCAAACAGATGATGATGATGATTATTATTATTATTATTATTATTATTATTATAATGAGCCACCTTTTTTATTTATTTTATTTCTCATGCAGATTACTATCGAATTGACATTTGTATATCTATTATATGAATACAAAACAATGAAACGGACATCTCCGCAGCTAAATGCACACTCACTCCCACATTTTGAGTTAGCCAATCATAACCCCAGCAGACAGCTGTGGCGTTTTCACCAGGCTTTCAGTCAGTCAAGAACGTTCACATTATTCAAGCACTATGCCATATGTTGGCAACTAAAACAGAGAAGGGCTTCAAACTAACTGTTTCAAGTTACATCCACAATTACGAAGGTACGATCCGGATATGTAATGTTAGCCCTCAATATGAAGTGGAAACCATCCAACATCAACCCTGAGGCTCAAAGACATCGTGGGGCAAGTTCAGCAGGGAAGAGGAGGCCTCGGACTAACGGCAAGTGAACCGACTTGGCGAAAGGCCACAACGTCAGAACGGAGAACATTGGTGGTCGAGGAGATCGCAAGAGAGGAGAAAGATCAGCTGGAGGGAACTATGGGAAATGGAAGCAACAAAAATGTGCTTTATTATAGGAGCTACTTATGACGTTCTTCCATCAAAGAATCTCCATCAGTAGTATGGCGAAGATCCAACCTGTGCCCTCTGCCCAACTCCAGCAACTCTCAAACACACCATAGTAAGCTGCAAGACCAGCCTCACGCAAAACAGATATACCTGGCGGCACAACCAGGTCCTCAAGAGCCTGGCATCAGCGATTGACATCAAGCGGTGTGTGACAAACTCCTTGCCCCCGAGAGTAGCCAATCCCCTGAAGGCAACAGCATTTGTCCGAGAAGGACAAAAAGCCCCCTAACATCCTTCCACCAAGCTAGAAGCGGACACTTAATCAAGGCCCGCGACTGGAAGATGCTGGTAGACATCGGCTAGCAATTGATCTTTCCTCCAAAGATTGCTTCCACCAACCTCAGGCCAGACCTGGTACTCTGGTCTCCTTCACCGACTGCTTACATCATAGAGCTCACAGTCCCATGGGAGAACGCGCTTGAAGAGGCCTATGAACGTAAGAAGCTGTGCCATGCAGAGCTTACAGCAGAAGCAAAGCAGCGCGGCTGGAACACTAAAATCTTTCCAGTAGAAGTGGGACGCAGAGGATTTGTGGCTTCTTCGACCATCAGACTGTTGAAAGAGCTGGGAAGCCACGGTTAATGTCGTGGACCAAGCAGTCAAGGCACAAGGAAACAGGCTTTAAATTCAAAAAGTGGGTTTATTTTCCCAAAAATGATTCAATAACAATCATTTACAAATACATTAACAGAGTTATAGGGCCCCTATAAAAGAAGTCAACAAAACACAACTCTATAAGGTTAACAAAACAAGACGTTAACTCCATTAACAAAAAAACTCCAAGAATCTTCTTCTTCTGTGGTGTTTAACGGCAGCTTGCATTCGTTTTGTTGCATTACTCGCCATCTTCTGGTTTCAATTAGTTCCTATGTTCCCAACTACTAAACTTTCCCCATCAGTCCCGTTGCCCGCAAAAAGTTTGTAAAGCACCTTCTTCCCAGATTACTAGATCCCCACTCTAGTATATTATTCAGCTCTCTTCCTCTCATCCCTAGTCTTTGCATTTCTCCCAGCATGCCCCTCCTTTCTGAGCTGTGTCTAATACAGGAGGTGATAACATGTTGCACAGTTTCTGGTGCCTGGCAGTGCTCACAGAGACCGGTTGGATGTTTCCCTATCATGTGTAGTGTGCTGCATAGATTGCTGTGCCCTATTCTTAATCTTGATATTGTAACTTCTTCTTTCCTGTTTCCTCCCCTATATCTTACACTGCTCACTTTACTCTGAACCTCCCAGAATGAAATTGAGGAAAACCTATACTGACTGACCAAACCAACGAAAGCATACAGGGGAGGACAACAAAGACAAGAACCACAAGGTAACACAAATCCGCCCAGATCCCCCACATGCTTTCAGAGCTCTTGGTATGGTCCTTGGCTCAGGCCTCTTGCATAAAACCAGGCTCCACCCTCAGCCCCATCTTTTGTCAGACCAGGAAGGGGAACTCAGCAACCAGGTAACTTTCATTGTGGGGCTGTGGCCACCACAGTCAGGCTCTGTGGCAGACCATCAGGGCAGTCTCAGATGTGGCTGAAAAAAGCAGCCAGTGGATTTAGATCAAGTGGAATGACCCATGCTGGGCTCCAACTATGTCAGCATAACCCACTTGAGAACCCCCATCTGTCGTCTACCATTCTCAATGTTGTCAATTTTGAGACAGTTGGGCACGGCACACAAGCTGAGGGCTGATCATCCTGCAGCTGGCTGCCTTTAGGGAGGGTGTATAGTGTTGAAAGGCCAACACACCCAATGACACAAGGGAACATTACTGACAATGTGTTCTACAACCTAAACCAGACCGAGATACACCCCACACAAGCCGGAAAACCCCCACTTGTTGATCGCCAACCACTCAAAACAAGGTTAGTTTCCTGGAAGTGCTCACTACCTAGCTCACATCACGTCCTGTGTTTTTTGATTCTGACATGTTTGTGTACTAGCCAAAGCTAGTTCTAACGTTATGTGTCTAACGATATGAGTCTAACTATATGTGGAAATCAATGTTGTTCTGTCACTGCTTTTACACACGTTCTGTCTTCCTTGTTATTTTAAATCATGTTGCATATGTGTTATTTGCTTTAAATTTGTTTTGTTTTTTTCATTCCTGCTCACTCTAGCATACTCATGCAATCTCTAAACAAAAGTTCCCAAATGTATTTAAAATAAGAACGTCTAATGTTTAACTGCACTTGCAGCTAGTACAGTATAGAGTACTTTAGTAGCAGACTGTACATTATTCCCAACTGAAGATCACCTCTGTTCCCCCTACATTGCTGCACAGAGACTGACCAGAAGTGGTATAAACCAAGATCCAGGGTATAACTAACTTCTTTAACAAGGTACTTTGATTCTATTTATGGATATTTGTTCATGTTTATTGAATCGCGGCCCCCTCTTGTGCCCTTGACCGGGCCAAGAGTCTTTCTGCTCGGGGACATGACCATCTTACCCCATCTTCTGGTGGGCAAACGGATGGTATATACCAGGGGTATTCAATTAACATTCTAAAAGGTCCAAATTGAGAAAATCTACTGGGGCAAAGGTCCGTAACATTACAATAATATCTAATGTAGGTGACTATCAGCAACTTCAACTTAGTCACCGAGAGGCTAAGCAGGGGAGACCAACCTGCGGACGCTTATCTATGATTCACGCCGATCCAGTGGCTGAGTGTTGTAAGTTTATTGGGGGACAACAAACAACTTGATTGTGGATATCATACAGTCATAAGTCCAACAATGACTATAGTACTGTTTGTAGCGTGTAAAAATAGTGTATATAAAGCAGTCAACAAAAAATAAGGCTCCCTCTCTCACCCCCTCTCCTTCCATTCCATCAACCAGACCAACATCACTGAACCGCTGATAACCCCATTGTGGCAATCCCCAACACCACGTGACTCGATTACCGGAAGTGTACCGGAAGTGACAAAAGGGTATACAAAAAGACACAGGCCATACCTGGCTCCTACATCTAACTTGCGCTATTTAGTGCCATGTGTGTATGTATATATATTCAAGAAGTCTAGTAGTAGTAGCTACGTCTCTGTGTAGCCAACAACTGTCAAATCAGATAAAGAAAGTACACATCAATTATATTTTACCAATTATTCTCAGTTTTCAAATTGAAGTGGATGGATTATAAATAATACATAGAAATACATAAATAAATGTTCTTCTCATTTCAATTAAAATAAGGGCTGGATTAAAGAATAACTGACATAACAGAAAGCTTTTGAAAAATGTGCATCTTAATAGCAAAGCATATTAAAAATCATTACAGTTACAAAATGATTTCACCTCAGGTTGATAGCAGACCATCTCAAGGTTATTCTCAGAGAGAACCAGGACATTCCGATGTAGCATTTCAAAATTAAAGCCCTTCAAAATTGCATGCATGAGCTAACTTCAAATCACATTCATGAGACAATTTGTCTAATTTCAGATGGGATTTTAGAGAAAATGGTGCATAGTTACAAAATAATTTCACCTCAGGTTAAAACGAAGTAATTCATTTTAGAAAAATGTATTTCACGGAATTGCCCTGCAGCTTTAAATGTAGTTCATTCAGATGTGAAGTGATGTCAATCAAAAAAGCCACGATATTATATTTTTCTCATCTTCTAACAAGATAAATCTGTGTACATGGACTTTATCTGTGGTTATTAAACTACTTGTTTCAGCTCTATTCTCTGTTAACATCATAGTTGGTCAATTAATTCATGTGTTAGGATTCTGATCATATTGAGCTCTTAGGTTTATTTTCTGTCTTCATTTCAGATGTGAGTGGGTACGTTGGCTTAAAAGAGTTGTTCTTTGTCTTGTAGTAACGCTTCACATTATGCGCTCTGTCAAAATGTAATAATTCTCAATTATCTATCGGTTTTAGGTCCTGGGTCCGGATACAACGGTGCCTGGGTCCGGATCCGGACCGCGGTCCACCTATCAGTGACCTCTGGTATATACCCTCGATGAACCTACATATCAAATGTATGAACTTTTGTGATGCATAGACAAAATTAAGGGTATGTATTTTCAAATTGTGATAATACTGCCTTCAACATTTGGCAGCAGGATGTGGCCTCTGAAGTAACTCCTTTGTCTCACTCCCACTGTAAACGCTTTAAATAATCTGTAAAATAGCAAACAACATTTTAACATGTTGGTAATATGACAGTAACCATGGCAAAGAGTACACAGATTGTTTATGATAAAATGTCGAAGCTTTGTTATTTAAAGCCCGTTCCCTTACCATCCAGCTGTTGGCCCCACCACATCCACCTGTAGTGTACTTTATGTAACAATTTCTGCATACCAACCCTTGACAATCAGGCAATTTTCTAAAAAAAAATGTGTTTTCTTCGAGTTGGAAAAAGGAGACAGGGTGGTAAAGCCACAAAGGGATAGGAGGAGGAGCTGCACGCTGATGACTGGTGTTATTAGTGTCTTGATGTTTCATTTTATTTATTTGTCTAGTCTTTTTTACATGATATAACTGAATAAACCTTTTCTTCCTTTATTTGCTCCAGCTATTGGTCTTGGATTTTAAAAATTACCATTTCAATCAGGAGAGACTTCATTAGAATTTTAACAATGATTTATTAAACAGCCATACAATTTGAGTAGTGCAAAGTCTTTGGAGATTGGACTCCATCCATGAATCAGGCTAACCGAGAGGTAAAGATGCTGCGGTCAGGTATGACCTAATCCCCCCAAAAAAGATTTATTTTATATGACTAAATAAAGTAAATACCTTACCTACTGCAGCAAAGAATTCCAAGGAAAAATAGAAAATTTGCCATGAGAGAAAGTTTAAGGGAGAACTAGGGTGAGCTTGCAAAAAAACAGCCTCAAGCAAAACATCAATGTAAGGGGAGAAAATGCCTGCTCTGTGTTCTGTCAGCATCCTGTGCAATATAGGAAGTGTGATAGGCAGTCTACGGAAGACGCTTTAGCAATACCTTTCAGCAGTAATTTAATTTCTGCTTTAGGAAACAAACTGGGTGAAGCAGGATCGTAAGATCTAATAGTAAATTGAATGTCGGCCATCAAACTGCGAATATATGGTGGTTTAAAATGGCGAACATCAATGCAGTAGCAAATAAATGCACAAACTGTGGTTATGAGAGCAGATTTAAGAGGCATGTCAACAGTAACACGAAACCAAGCAAAAGTTTTTAAAAGACGTTTTTACAGTAGAAACTGCTAAACCAGGGGTGCCCAATACGTCGATTGCGATCGAGGAGGTAGTGCGGGTAGATCGCATGCCATTCAAAAAAAATTTGATGTCATCATGGCATTTGCCACTTGATTGACGTACAGGGCAGCCAGTCTGAGATCACGTCTTTTCTAACACACGGGTCACCACATATGCGCGGTCAACCGCAAAACTCCAGCGAGCTAATTAGTTAGCCTCCCAATTTATTTCTACTACAGAAGCTAATGCTGCAGCGCCATGATTTGGGGAACTTACAAAACCTTGCGTCAGAGCTGGAGACGCAACGGAAGCCGTGTGCACAACTTGACAGTGTGCGCTACACAGAGCAGAAGTGTCTGTCAGAGTTTGACAAACGCCTTCAAGACTTTGCTTTACTCGAGCCAGTCGCTACATTTATGTGCTGCACATTTCGGGAAGATATTGAGGTTGATTCAAAAATTACAACGTTGTTGCTGAACTCGTCTGGAGTGGAGGATGACGGCCAGGACGGAATCCGCATTGTTCCTCTTCAATCCGAGGTTCGACTATCGGCCGAACCCTCCTTTCCAGCACCTTGGAGTAGACTTTACCAGGGAGGCTGAGTAGTATGATTGCGCGGTAATTGGCACAGACCCTCTGGTCCCCCTTTTTGAACAGGGGAACCACAACCCCGGTCAGCCACTCCCTAGGGCACCGTCCCAGACCTCCACACAATGTTGAAGAGACATGTCATCCAAGACAGCCCCTCCACACCCAGTGCCTTCAGCATTTCTGGACGGATCTCATCAATCCCTGGGGCTTTGCCACTGTGGAGTTGTTTGACTACCTCAGTGACTTCCACCAGGGGAATTGATGATGCTCCCCCATCAGCCTCCAGCTCTGCCTTTACAATAGAGGGCATATTAGTCGGATTCAGGAGTTCCTCAAAGTGCTCCTTTCACTGCCCGATTACACCCTCAGTTGAAGTCAACAGAGTCCCATCCTTACTGTATACAGCTTGGATGTTTCCCCCGCCTGAGGTTCCGGATGGTTTTCCAGAAACACTTTGGTGCCAACCGAAAGTCCTTCTCCATGGCTACTCTGAACTCCTCCCACACCCGCTGCTTTGCCTCCTTCACGGCAGCGGCTGTAGCCCTTTGGGTCCGTCGGTACCTTGCAACTGCCTCAGGAGTCCTCCGGGATAACATATCCCGGAAGGCCTCTTTCTTCAGTCGGACGGCTTCCCTGACCACCGGTGTCCACCACGATGTTCGAGGGTTACCGCCCCTTGAGACATCTAAGACCTTGAGACCACAGCTCACCGCCGTAGCTTTGGCAATAGAAGCTTTGAACATCGTCCATTCCTGTTCGATGCCCCCAACCTCCACAGCGATGCTAATGAGTTGAAGATCTCCCGGACAAGGATAGGTGACGTTCCACATCCCCAGAGCCAGCCTTTGCCGCCCGGGTCTGGTCCGTCGAGGCCCCTGGCCTTCACTGCCACCCATGGGGCAGCGCACCCGACCCCAGCGGTTCCTCCCACAGGTAGTGAGCCCACAGGATGGAGAGGAGGGGGGTGCCACATTGCTGCTTCAGGCTGTGCCCGGCCAGGCTCCGTGGCAAACCCTGCCACCAGGCGCTCGCTGTCGGGCCCTCAGACTTGGCCTGGCTCCAGACGTGGGCCCCGCGCTTCCTCCGGGCAGGGTCTCCTCAACTCTTCTTAGTTTTTTCATTGGGGTTTTTGAACCATTCTTAGTCTGGCCCTTCGCCTGAGACCAATTTGCCATGGGAGACCCTACCAGGAGCTCTAGGCTCCAGACAACATAGCCCTCAGGGTCATGGGGGCACTCAAACCTCTCCACCACGTTAAGGTGATGGCTCACAAAAAATTTGTAACACTAATAATTGTACATTTTATATAATTACACCGCCGAACAGCGTGCTAGGTACAGCTCGCTATCAAGCCTGTTAGCTAGTCTGTTAACAGCTGGGAAAAGCTCCGTCGCTACAGTACCGTTACATTAAAGAACAGATGCAGGATGAACAAAGAGAGACCGGAGATGGACCAATAGATTTTGTGCCCAAGAGAGAAGCTGTGTCTGCTATTTGTACGTTTTTTCGAGGCCGTCAACCAGTAACGTTAGCACTAGTGAAACAGTGAGGCCAAAGGGTCAGACATTGCTTGAAAAGGCATTTGCTCGAGGCACTGCATATGACAAGAAAAGCAAAAGGTGGAGCGACATTATGAACGCAATAACGATCCACCTATGCGAGGACATGGTCCCGCTACAGACTGTCGAGAAAGAATGGTTCAGAGCAATGATTTGATTAAAACACTGGATTCAAGGTATGTCTTACCGGGGTGAAAATACTTCAGCCAAACTGCGAACCCAACATTATACGAACAGCAACAAAGCAAGCTGGAAGCGGAGCTACGTATAGTCGCCCACTGTTCTACAACAGTGTAGGTCAGTTTATAGTGTTTTTGCGACTATCTTAAAATTTGAAAACTTTTAAATTCTGTTTTTACTACGTTGCTGTTTCATGCATTCTGATTCCTTCATATATTGTAACATTTTGTGGGGCCAAGCACAAAATGTAATCAAATAGTAATCAAAGCCTTTATACATGATGGCATTAAAATGGTTTTATATTCTATGTACTCCTGACAGTAGAGTAAGCCACTATAAACCTATATAAAAACCCAGTCAAGGGAAAAAAAAAATACCGCGATGTACCGTGAAACCGCCAGAATCTTAAAAAATACCGTGACACAAATTTATGGTCATATCGCCGAGCACTACTTTCACGTATAAGTACATTGTGATAATACTTTTGTTCTTTTACTCAGGCAAGATTTTGAATGCAAGACTTTTACTTGTAACAGAATACTTTTTGTAACAGATTTTGGCGATCCTGTGGACGCAAGTGGTAGTGTTTCCGAGCACCAGACTCCCTTTAGAAAACCTCTCATTTTACTGCAGAAGGCGACTGAAGGTCTGCTACATGCAGTCCTGGTTCTGGTTCTCCCATGTGAACTGACACCAACACCCAGAATAACTATATAGCAATAGACAATCTTCTCAATAATGGTCCTGTTTACTTAAGAAGATCATATAGAGGCATCAGTATTATACTGAGACTGTTTCATAACCATAATAATAAAGGTTCCTCACAGTAACTTCAAGTAAAAGTTCTGCTTCTTCCACAACTGATTTGGGCTACCCAGGAACAATTTACTACTCCAAAGAAACCAGCAGTGCCCAGTGTTTACAACAAGGAGATAATGGTGTTTGAACGGTCTGAAGGTTAGCGCACGGCTTATTCATCAGCGTCAGCGTCCTTTTGCCGGCTCTAGAGTCGAGTGAAGCTTAAAACATTATTCAGTTAGAAAGCTAAGAAGATAGCAATTTTACACCATTAAACTAAACTGTAAACATTACACAATCTTTTATATTAACAGAATGTGTCAGACAGTGGACAGATACAATCACGATAAGTGATTTCCACTGTAATAAATATGTCATTACATTTATATGTAATCTTCTTATAGAAGCAAGAGAAAATGACAGTATATGTATGTCAAACACTCAAGTCAAAATGTCATAAACAGAAATATTCAGTATCTCAGAGGATATCAGGACACCTTGATGCCTGATAATCCATTCATTATTAAATAAAAATTTCTAAAATAGGATTGTTCCCCTGTGTAGCCATTCCTGTGTGTGTCCTTGAGAAATGAAATGAAATCCTAACAGCTTTCAGGGGTGAAGAGAAGGTTTCCCCTTTGAGAAATGAATGTTTATCACAGTCAAAACAAAAAAACTTGAATAAACAAACACCGCTGATAGATTCTTCATGTGAAAGTTAATACAAAGTCCTGTGTCTGTTGGCGGTAAGCCGGTGACACACTATTAGCCTGAAGCAATTCCACTGCATTGACACATTACTGTACACGAGTGGCCCTAAAGGCCACATTTCATTAGCAGCATTGCCCCTCCGAACACTTTATCTGTGTCGTAATTGTTGTGGGATTTGGTGAGGCAGGGGCAAAGGAGCGCTGAAAATGAAATTGATGTTCAAACAAGGGAGCAGCTGTCAGGAGCAGCTACCTGGGGGGTATTTCACCGGCGAGGCACCGTGAATAGCAGGACTTCTATTGATGAAAGTCTCACTTCATTAAGCGTGACTTGGTCCTCTGCTTTAGTTCAATTGCACTAAACTAACTAGTGACTCCTCCAGTTAGGATTAATGAAGTCATGACAGAGCTGTTGGATGCTGTGCGTGCTATGTTAAAGCTGCCGGAGCGGAGGAATGCGGCAGTCACACTTCTAAAAGAATGTTTTTGTGTCCTTCAGGGCCGCATGCAGTCTGATGATTACAAGCATCTAATGACCAAAGAAAGGCAACAGCACTGCAGCCTGATTAAGGAAGTCAGGGGATGCAGTCTGGCAGTGAAACGCTGATCACATCAATTTGTCTAATCAGACTTAATTTACTTTAATTAAAAAGACACTAACCGCTCAACAGCTTTATTTACGCTGCGCTTCTCAAACTGAAGTGGGCAAATTTGATTCCAAGAATTTACAACAATATTTTGGTTATGTATAGCTAAATATACTGTATAAACACATTAGATAATAAATCCTGCAATCGGGTTTTATGTACTGTATGTAGGGACTGCACAAAGATATGTTGTTAGTAGGCGCTTCCCTATTTTTCCAGTTTTGCAATATGAGCTTTGAACTAATGCCGAAAAAAAATATTTTATTTTGCCAATATTTTAAAAGAGAAACTTTTTTTTTACTTTTTCACAGTACCAAAAGGCATACATGGCATATATAGTCACTCTGATTGCAACATTTTAAACATGTATCTGAGATGCTGGTGTCAAACTTCTGAAGTTTGTCTCTACTGTAGCATATTCTTGTCATTTATACTGAATTAATTTATTGATTTTATTTGTGAGTAGTAAACAACTCAAGAATTCATATTCTAATCGTGATGATTTCACACAAATCAGGATAAAAAGATGAAGTGATGACATTTTGGACCAACAGGGATGTTAACTGCTACATGACTGCTTGGTGGAGGCATACAAGCAGCGAGGCGGTAATTCTAGTTCGGTTTGATTTATATATTTAATTTAGACTTGATGATCCAGCAGAGAGAAGGCAGGGTTTAAGAGGTTACAGCTGAATGGAAGCAGAATTTACCAAAACAGAACTTCCTGATACAAGTCTGACTCCTTAATCTCACTTTGTGAAACACCTCAGGAGTAAAAACACAGCCCTGATCTTTTCATTTCCCACCCTGCCACTTCCCCCTTCCTCCCTCTCTGTCTGCCCCCCATCCTGAATGACTGGTTGTCTGTTAGCATTGACTTATGACTCCAGCTTAGCTGTTGGCCACAGTAAATGTCCTGCTGATAGTTTTGCCGTAATATCGTAATTTGTCTTGTCGGTCACGGTGGGCACACGGTGGAACACAGGCGCGTGTGAAGAAGGCCCAGAGGAGCGAGGGTGCCAGGCAGGTGAAAGATGACAGGCAGCACGTCTCTTTCATTCATCCGAGCAGCTCGGCTCTCTCCGTGCTGAGCTGAACAGCAGGTACAGACACAGTGGCACTCCGCCTAAATTAATAGTTGACCTGCTCGCCACGTTGCAGAGTGAAGAGTTATGGCCAGAGCGCCACAGCAGGACAGGCAGCAAACATGGCTAACAATAGGGTGGTGGGATGTTTGATGAGGGGAATCAAAGCAGAGGCCAGGAGGCTAAGATGGATGGATTAGCTTTGTTATCAGAAAGGCCACGGATGCGCTGCACCGGCCGTCCTCACTGGCTTATCATCACATCCAACTGGCTAATCCAATTTCTGGCCCTCTCTGTCTCCCTCCTCCATATTCGGCCATGTTCCTAAATTTATAAGAGCTGAATGAAGGGTTAGGTCTGAGGATTTTACAGCTTACCGATAACATCGTTTTTCTTAGTCCTGGTTGTGACACTTCTTTGGATCAGTCTATTTATCCCTAAAACACCTAATTGGAACCTACATTTTACTCTTCCATAAGTGGGTAAAAGTGACTCAAATCAATATTTTTTGTTGATAATGAATACTTATTTTGCCCAGAATATTTTTGTAAAATGTACATAATTATTGACAACTAGGAATGCTCATTTGTAACTGATTGAAAAGGAAAAAGTAAGACAAAGAGAAAAATTCTGAGAACATTATGTATCTAACAGCCTTGTCAACAGATATAACAAATATACATCTATATACCTATATATTTAAAAAAAATACAGTATCAAGAAAAAAAAATTAATATATGCATATATAAAACTAAAAATAGAAATAGTAGGCCATCGGTTAATCAATAAATAGTGCTGTTTGAATGGCCTAAAAGGAAATTTAGAGTAGGAGGCATGAAGACTCAGTGGCTTTCACTTACAGTTAAGAGGGTCATACTGAGGCCCTGGATGGAGGCGACCTATTTACAGCCCGATCAGAAAGTACCTCTTATGGACAACTGATGTACAGAATAAATGGGAAAATGGAAGCCCTTCAAGAAATCTGGGACCCATTACTAACACAGATCAGACAAACGTAAACAAATCTGATCTATTCAAAACTAAACCAACAGTGCACTATTTCATATATATCTATATAGAGATATATATATATATCTACTGAGATATATAGATATAGATCTCAGTATATACATACTGAGATCTGCAATATATCATATTTATGTTACAAAATATTCTGAAAACAGTACTCATTTCTGATCCACCTCTGCATCTAAGAAAGGCACAAAGTATTGGTATTGCCACTTATTTTTTAGTTAGTCTTTATCAATTTTCACTCCCTTTGGAAAGATGTCAATCAAAAAATAGTGTGAATCTTTCCAAACGTTGCCTCATTGTATTACTCCTCAGCATGTCAGATGATCAGCACACATTTGTTACATTTGATTTACTTTCAAAGGATCTTTTAAAAGCATATTTGGGATTTTCCATAGACATGAAAAGAACAATATAGAACGTTTCAAATCCCTGAGAGGATAATTAATTTCAAAGAACTGCGATTTTTTTTTTTTTAATTTTTTTTATCGAGCCAGGTTAGTCATGCTAGCATGAAATCGATATGACGTGTAAATCAAAAATAAATTAGTTTTTTTTTGTTCTCTATGAAGAATCATTTCAAATTAATTGCAGAGTAGACTTCATGCTTTATAGTAATGGTCCAGCTCGGATCCAGGACTGTTTTACATAATGCATATAGCACAGCCTGGATTTAAAACAATTTACTTCTGGGGTTAACCAGGCTAATGACATATTCATTTTCTGCAAGGGGAAGCTACACAGTGCATTGGAGTAAATGAGCTTTCCATTGTCCGTCCGCTGGCAACCACAGACCACTCTGAGAGCTTTGTCTTGGTACAACAAAGGCTGCAAGGGCTGAGATTTAAATGATAATGAGATTGATCCCTCATCTTTTAAACTATATGGTGTGAAGCTCTAATTAATAGCTACTGCCATCTGGTCAGTGCTTTTTGAAGAAAAAAATAAAATAAATAAATAAATAAAAAATATATATATATATATATATATATATATATATATATATATATATATATATATATATATATAGTCAGGTAGACTACTCAACATTGAACAAATGAAAGTCTGTTTGGCTCTGACACTGACTTCAGATTTGATCATCTATTGGTTCCTGAGGGGGATTTCTTTCTTCTTTTGCCTTCTTGTTGAGGGCAATTCAGTGGTCAGGATCATGAACAGAGCTGGTCTGGGTTCAGTGCGCTGTGTGAAAAACAAGCTAGTGATGTCAGCCATGGGTTTCTAAAGGCATGTTGTAAAGCTTAGATGGCTCGCTGCCATCTTGCTGGACCCAGGAAATTCAAATGTGGTCAAATGTGATGATACTTCTCTGTGATCTTCAATAACTCTTTTGTTAAACTTTCTGAAAATATCAAAGTAAAGATACATTAGACAATTAGATTATATTTATGACCCTAATGTCTTGTAAAAATGCAATCTTATACAGTGTGAGATTTTTTGAAGGCAGTATTTACATTGCTGATCATACTGTATGCCTTAAAAGGGAAGTGAACCAGTGTGTTTTTCCCCAGCATTCCTGATCCCACTCACACTTAGGTGTTCTACTCAGTCAGACGCTTCATGCTGTTGCCAGGAAATATATTGCTGCTGCTGTCAATCACTTGGGGGCTTTTCAGCATAAAGGTTGGGAAATGCTTTTGCGACTCGCAGGTAGGCAAACATACAAAAGGGGGTCATTCGGAGCTGTTTGCATGACATTTCTCATTCCAAACACACCTCTCGACAGAAGTCGGTTCAAGCAGGTAGCTTGCTTCACACACAGGTCCCCACACATAAAATTGCTTTACATTCGTTTGGCCACTCGTTTAGAAACGCTCCTCACAGCTCTCCGAGGCTTCTTCTCCTCTGAACCTGGGCACAGGCACCACAGTAAACAAGGATTAGTAGCAACAATGAACACAACTACATAAAGTGAAAAAAAACACGCAAATATATAACGCAGGAACAGTTTACAGAGACAAAATATTTCTGGTTGCAACTCACCACAGTGAAAAAACAAATCACAATGTCATCAGAAAATGATCTTATATTGCAAAATATCCAGTCAGTTTCTTTTAGCTGTGTTTTTCTGTGTTGTCACTTACCAGCAAAACGAGTGGGGGCCACTGAGGGGTCCTTCTTTATGCGCTTTGCAGAGACACCCTGCATCAACTCTTCCTGGATGCTGGTACAGTGAATGAAATAGACAGGGAAAATTATAAAAAAGTAACAAATCACAACATTAATAACTGGATTCCTTCATAATAACAATAATACTCAGAACTGGCTATGAATTTTGTTATTTTGGGGACAGTTTGTCCACCTTTAGTCCGGCTGCAAGCAATTCTACATACGTTGAAGCAGAGTGTTTAATCCACTGCTGGTATTAAATGACATGAATATAAGAGGAAAAAGGCAGAGGCTCATTACCAGTTAACTTTACACTGCCCTTGCGCAGCAGACATCATGTCCATGTAGGTCCGGTGGGCTCGTCTGTAGTCTTGTAAAGACGAGATCTGTTGTCTACAGAGCAGAGGTTCATGTTACCATCACATCTCCACTGTTTCGACTTCACATAAGGAACATTTCCCTTTGTATTCAAAATCATAATAGCTTATAACTTATAATTTTGATTGTGTTGTATTGCAAAAGCGATGTGTATACAATTCTTAACTTTTGATATTTGATGCTTTGTTTCAATGCACTTTCATTCAGGAATTGGGATATGCAAATGTTGTGGTCTGTCAGATAAATTTGCGGCATTTTATTCTGTCAGATAAATTTGCGGCATTTTATTCTCTCATGGCACCTGCAGTTACAAAATGCGTAGATGAATGTTGGGTGTTCCTGTTTTACATTGAGTGTCTTAGTGTACCAGAGTGTCTTAGTGTACCAGACACTGTGGAGAAAGGGTGTGTGTGTGTGTGTGTGTGTGTGTGTGTGTGTGTGTGTGTGGTGGTGGGGTGGGGGTTATAGTCAATGATTTCCACTGCTCTTGTACAGTCTGATAGCAGTGGATACAAAGAAGCACTTGAAACGCCCAACTTTGCAGCGAGGTGGGATGATCTGGTGACTGGATGAACTGCCCGTTTGCTACAGCTTGAGAGGTGTTTTTGATCTTGTCCTTCATCCTCCTTTCTACCACTGTCGAGCCCATTCACAGAGATAGCTTGCTGATATTGATTCAGGTGATTGCTGTTACATCGTGTGACAAAGTCCTTTGTACTTCTCATGCATGCAACAATGGAGGAGTCATCGGAAAATGTTTGGAGGTGGCAGGAACCCGAGTTGAGCCAGAAGTCTGAAATGTATGTTGATACTGAAGGGGAATGACACCAGTACAGCTCCTTGAGGGGCGAGGTGTTCATGATCCAGTCTGAGCATGTAGTTGCATCGCCATAAGCTTTTTCTTTAAAAAAGCAGGGCTGTATGGTGTTAAAAGCACCGGAAAAGTCAAAGAACATGACTGTCAAATAGCTTACCTGCTTCTGCAGGCACGAGTGGAACTTCAAGGTGAGAAAAATGATGGCTTCCTCAACTCCGATGTGTGGTTGGTATGCAAGCTGCAGCAGGTCTAGGAAAGCAGTTAGCAATGGCGCAGGTGGCGTAAGACCAGGCCCTCAAAGGTCGTAATGATATGTGAAGTCAGAGGATGTCCTTTCTTAGGTACTGGGACGATGCAGGAGGTATTTTTTAATAAATTGCAAGCCTTCAACAACCTCAAGGAAAGGTTAAAGAGGTGCTGGAAGACTGCTGCAGGCTATCCAGCATAATGCTTTAATAAGTAGCTTGGCACTGATGTTGTCTGGTCCACTGGCTGTTTTTGATTGGAGTCTGGAGAGCTCCCCTTTCACCTGGTTGGGTGGGACTTGGGGAGGGTGTGGGGTGCAGTAGCAGTAGATGACATTGCATAAAAGGGGGTGGGGTGTGGGATGCAATGCCATCTGGTGTCAAGTAGATGTTTGGTTAGGGGTTGAGGGGAGACTGTCCTCTGGCTTTACCGAGTGAAGGGGAGGTAGCCAATTTCTTCAAAGCTTCTATTGAGCGGATAAGAGCAGAATTTACAGCAGAGGTGTAAATGGGGGAAGGGGCAATGGTAAGCGACAATCTCTGATAATACAGGGGTCGTGTCAAACCTACTGCAAAATAGGTTCAGCTCAGTCTGGGTCCCCATGTACTCCCAAGGCATGCATGCCACAGCCTTTTATTCGTTTTCCTCTCGTCCCACACCACTTTTGTACTGCTCAGTCTCATCTTGACCTCAATCTTCTCCCTATAGCTGTTCTTAACCTCTCAGTTTCCTCCTTGCTCCTTTTGGACAGCCCAGCGTTCCTCACAATCCTTTAACACGTAGGCCCTTTTCTTCCTATTGAGACAGGCTTTAATCTCTTATTGATTCAAAGTTTGTTGTTAGGGGAACTGCAGGACCAACAAGAGAGACACTCAATATCATCCCCATAGTCCTCCTTGAACAGTTCACAAATGGTGACATGGAAGTCCTCCTTGAGGTACTCTTCTGTGTCCTCAAACCAGACCTTCACAGCCTTTGTGCTGGCTGGTGTTTCACCTGTGGTGCCACATCAGGTGGCTTCAAAGTCTCCCAGGTTGTGGTCTGATTCTCCAACAGGGGGGAGGAAGTTAGAGCTGTATGCTACCTTCACATTGACATTCAAGAATTCCAGGATTATATTTCCTCTTGTTATTCAGTTTACATATTGTGAGAAGGTGTTAAGAACAGGAGAGAGTGAGACATGACTGAAATCGCATCTGATTATTATAATATAATAATGTGAACAACAACAATGACGCAGTACCGTGCCACAGCTCCATAGCTCCTCCGGTGTATGCCGAGGAAAGTCCAGCTCTACGCCGATATTCTAGGAGCTCGTAGCAGGTTTAAGCAACTAGAGTTGGCAGTTAAAACACAAGGTACATTGTGAATGCAAAGTCAGTACTCAAACTGCTCAAAATCTATTGGGATCCGTTGAAAAAAGCTGGAGTACATTTTGGTTGATGGACAATCTTCCCACTCGTTCCGGTCGCCCGTTGCCCCGCAGAGGTCCAAGTTTGAGCTCCACATTTGTTTTACTTATTCCTACTAATGAAGGCCACAGGCATGGAAGATGGGACGATGAAAGAAGTGCGTAAGGAGGGAGTTAAGACTGAGATGGATTATAAATTGCCTCTGATGAAAACTAAAACATCAAGCCCTTGCCTTTATTCCTCCAACCTTTTGTTCTTTAACATTCAAAGGTGTTAAGGATTGGACCCCTGAGTTCACAACAAACGGTGTCAGTGCGGAGACGTCTTAATGCCACCAGCGTGGCGTCAGCGAGAGAATGCAGTGAGCTCTGTGCGCATGATTGTGTTTTTCCCTGGAAAGTTTAACTGTCCACTCACATAGCTCCCTCTGATTCTTCTTGCCACATCCAATTTAGACAGTGTCTTGGAAGACTACAGGGGCGGCATAATCACTCCGAGCTCCATGCTATGCGATCTGACACAGGAGCTACCCAAGACGTTTTAAGTTCACTGGTGAGGCCCACACATACACACACACACAGCAGAAACATTTGGTAAAAGAGTGTAACAGCAGGAGGGAGATATTGACTGCTATCTCAATATCCAATGCCATGGATGGGTTAAAGCTCTGCAAAATAAAGTAGCAAGTGAAGCTTAAGTTTAAAATGTTTTATTGCGGATATGTGTTCACAGGGTCTCATTCTCTCCAGTCTTTCACCCATATACAGGAGATTACTGTGTTTTTTTAACCCACACATTATTCAATGGTTGCACTCATTAGGGACATATAAATGGAATGTTATACCTTCCGTATGACCATTGCATTCAAATTGCCAGAGCTGTTCATTTCAGTGTAAATTCAGCCATTTCCTCAAGAGACCCTTAGGCTACCCTGATTCTAGCTTTTTAGCCATGCAATTGCCATGACTCTAGGAATGTTAAGGTAGGTCTATCTGTCAGTCTACTGATGTTGGGCCAGCCTAAAATATCTGTTAAAATATGTAACAACTATTGCATGTATTGCTATGAAATTTTTGAATAACATTCATGTCCAGCTGAGGATGAATCCTAATGACATTGGCGATCCTCTGACTTTTCCTACAGTGCCACCACAAGGCTGACATTTGTGGTTTTGTTGAGTGAAATGTCTCATTAACTATTCGATGGATTGCCATGACATTTTGTTCAGACATTCGTGTTCCACACAGGATGAAATGTAACCACATTGCTGATCTTCTGACATTTCCTCTCACTCCATTTCAAGGTGAAAATTTGAATTATTTCACAACAGAAAATCCTGCACCATTTTTAAACAGGTTGAAGTCTATATACGTAGACAATCACTAGCGTTGTCATGATTTTAACAACTCTGCAATCAAGTTTACCATATCTGTAACATTCCATGTTGGAAATGTACGCTCACAGGTTCCATGTTAATGTCTCAACACATGTATACTTTGAGGAGAACCAGAAGCAATCTAACACATCATACAAGTTTTGCATTGTGTTTTCTGCTGTTGGATTTACTTACAAAAGGTGTGTCAAATATGTGTAAACTAAACTGAGCACACCTGAGGTACAATATCAGTTACAGGAAACTAAACACTATAAATGGCAGGACTTCTCATACCAGACAAGGTGCTTGTTGGCTTGGAAATGAGACAGAAACAGGTGTTTTACCACCGCTTCATTGATTAATTGATAGACCAATAGTTAATGCTCTCTGCAGTTGAGATGGGATTTATCTTTTGTCAGTCACAACCCAGTGAAGACAACATATGCTTCTGCCAGATACAGTCCGTACAAGCCAAAACTACTCATAGATTACACAGAATCATGTCTAAATGGCACTATTGTCTCATAAATGGTCATAAATCAAGATAACACATCGTTAAATTTGCACAAAAAAAAACACACATTTAGCAGTCATCAACTATTGAAAATATAATTCAATCAACGATTATAATCTCTTGGCGTAGGTCCATGTAATCTGTCACATGTGTACATACACGTGTGTCCGTGAGTGAGTTTGCACCTCTGTGTCTGTCATTCTGCTGCAACAAACTGGATTATATTTTGGGTTCTCAGTTATGGCTGCATGATCAAGACCTCTCATAGTTGCAGTGACTTTATACTCCTATTGACAGTCCACTCACTCGTCACTCAGTACTCTTAACCAGACCCCGGCTGGTAGGGGCAGCTAGTGATAACACAGTTATAACACCCCCCAGAGCCGCTACTCTGCACCGCGGGGGTTTGTTCGGCTAGCCGCTTACATCAAACAGAACTACCAATATACCTGTATCTCTCCGCAACTCAGCCGCTGCTAGGTGGGCAGACTGCTTGGTGAGTTTAGCTTTGTTTTTGGCAAGATTTTATGACGTGTCTTATACAACGATTTGGAGCTGATTGCCTGCGTCCATTGCTATTTGCTTTTGCATTTGAATTAAGTGTGTTTTATGAGGCCTTGGAGCCCAAAAGTGTCAAGACGGGGGTTTGCCAATTGTGGGTTGTATTAACTCAATCACACAATAAAACAGTGATGGCTGCAGATACACCTGGTGGAGATCTGCCCTCTACTGAGTGCACCGTTATAGTTTCCTTCAGATTGTATTGTGCAGACACTGAATTTGTCTGGAATTGATCAATGGGCTCTAACCTATCCCAGTATCTTGGCGCAGTGGCCTCCAGGCTGGGCCTCCGATCCAGCAGCCAATCAGAGCAGCAGCCCATCAACAGAGAAACCACTAATGTGAAACGACACCCAAAGCAGGCAGCTCACTGATAGGAGGGAGAGACAAACAGCAAAGTGAGTCACTAAACCTAAAGCTCATGGATTTTTACTGGGACAAAAGTCACACAATGAATTCAATGGATATATATATATATGAAACAAATGCAGTGGAAATAAAAGATACCGCTCCTGTGATCATCTGCTCAATCCATAGATATCATATTGAAACACAAGATTACAATTTGCTGTTACAATACAGGAAGTTAGTTTTATTATATATTTAGCAAATCAAATATATCCAATTCAACGCCGATTATGGACTGAAGACTATTTCCTACCACCCACCGCTCTTACTTCCTAAAACAGATATAAAGTAGTACCTTTTTGGTGGGAAATGATTAATTGTCTTCATACTTCTGTTAAATTAATATTGCTAATCTTTGCTGGATATCAATTCAATTTTACTTCACACTTTGCTTCAAAACTACTTCAAGTTCTCTTCTTGTCAGTAATAAGAAAAAACAACAATCTTGTAGTTATTCATCATAAAAAATATTAGGCTTTTTTTGGATGGTTCTAAAATAAAAGCTATATATTCCTTACTATTATAACACTACTGTAAGAGAGATGAAAATCAGACGGCAGCTGGCAATTCATTTTTGTAAACTGTAGTGCACATGTTTTTGCATATTCCTCTCATACTACACATGTCACTCTATTGAGTCCTGATGTTCCTTAGAGAGGACAACTGTAGCTTTAAAATGACATCACATGTGGGGGATGTGTGGCCTTGCCAACTTGCCTTTGCCGGTCTTTTCAAAATGTCAGCCATCACAATTTTATGGAAAAAAGAAAGGTAAGCATGATATTCATATTTAAAATGTTTTTTAATGAAATATTTTGATTGTTTTTAGTAAGTAAACATCTAAGGAGTAATTTGAGTGAGTTTTGCTGAGCTTATTTATTGTCTTCAGAAAAAAAACTAATGTATTAACGTACACTGTAGTGCATGTCAGGACTTTTTGTTCTTTTTAGTAGACGGCTCTATGACATTGGCAGGGAGGATTGTTAACAGAATCATTGAGGGAGATTCAGAACTAGACCTATCAGAAGATGAGAGTCCAATGGCCGAGACGAGAGGGTGAGAGTGAGGAGGTTCTATCAGTTATTTAAGAACGTGTAGAGGTCAATGAGGAGGTTCTAGTAGTTATTGAAGAGATTCTAGAGGTCAGTGAGAAGGTTCTAGTAGTTATTGAAGAACATGTAGAGGTCAATGAGGAGGTTCTATCAGTTATTGAAGAACGTGTAGAGGTCAATGAGGAGGTTCTAGTAGTTATTGAAGAACTTCTAGTGATCAGTGAGGAGGTTCTACTAGTTATTGAATAACTTCTAGAGGTCAGTGAGAAGGTTCTAGTAGTTATTGAAGAGCTTCTAGAGGTCAGTGAGAAGGTTCTAGTAGTTATTGAAGAATGTCTAGTGGTCAGTGAGGAGGTTCTATTAGTTATTGAAGAGTTTCTAGTGGTCAGTGAGGAAGTTCTAGTAGTAATTGAAGAGCTTCTATGGTTCAGTGAGGAGGTTCTAGTAGTTATTGAAGAGCTTCTAGTGGTCAGTGAGGAGGTTCTAGTAGTTATTGAAGAGTTTCTAGTGGTCAGTGAGGAGGTTATATTAGTTATTGAAGAGCTTCTATGGTTCAGTGAGGAGGTTCTAGTAGTTATAGATGAGACAGCCAGACCTTGCAACAACCTGCAAAGAACACCTCCCAGTACCTGGAGTTCAAACTCCTCTTGGCTGAGGAACTGATAACCCAGAGACAGGCATGTCAACGTGCAAATGTGTTCATACATTTTTGAGATCCTGCTGACAAACTTGAGCAAAAATCATTTTTTTTAAATTTTGTTAATGTTTCACACTAGACATTAATGAAGTCCTGTTGTACACTACAGTGCAAATAAAGTTACTTTTTAAAAACCTAACTTTTTGGGGTGTTTTTACCACCCCAACACCTAATTTATTAAAAATCTAAATAATTAAAACACTTTTTTTTCCTGGGTCTCAGAAGGATATGGGAAGCTTGAAAGCTTGTTTTTACAAGAACTTTTGAAATGCATCACTATTTACTGTCTTAATATATTATTATGTTATGATCAGAATTGGTTCATGCACAGTCCTGGTGGAGACATCCTTCCCTGCTGTTACTTCTGACTGAGATAAAGCAGGTTGGATTGCTACTCTGCGGCTCTTCTAGGTGCTGGGTCATGTGTTTATCTAAATGACGAAACACAGGACAGCAGAGTGGTACAGTAGCTACTTAGCAGTGTGACTCCCCAAGAGTGAAAGCACACACGACAACATTGCTACAATTAAAACAAAGTATGTGGAATTGAGAGACCCAGGCAAATACCACATTTTGTTGACATTTTATATCTACGGACATCTGTCTCTTTCAACTGTAATCAGTCAATTGCCATGATCTAATGTACTTTTACTTCTGGCCTAGAGTATGACATTGTTTTACTTTTTAATTTCAGAAAACGTGTGTGATTTTTCTCCCATATATATTTACACACCAGTGTATTTGCATTTTGAATGTTTCCCTCCTTTTACTCTCTGCTCTTGAAGTGTGATTGTCCTCGGGGGACAGACAGCAGAGAGGCAGGAGCAAAGAGCGGCAAGTGATGACGAAAAAGGGAGATTGCTTAAAAATAAGTAAGGTTGATGCTGGTGCAAAGATGACAGTTTCTCTGACACCATTTTGTCAAGGTTTAAAATACTGCCAGCCCATTTCTCACTGAATGGGAGAAGTGAAGAGAGAGGCACATAGAAAGATCAGAGGGACTTTGCTGAAGCCCCAATATGCAGTTATGACACTGGAGGAAAGGGACCTTTTTCATATTTGTTGAAACCGGTCTACATGTTTTTACTGTTAATGGATCTCGTTACTCTTGAACACATTCACTCTAGTTGCATATTAATGACTAAATGTCTGTGTCAACACAGAGAACCAGACATGATGTAATCTGCTCCTCGAAAAGTTAAAGGAATTTGTTTTAAACATTCTGTTTTAGACAACTTACTAAAACCTACAATTTAAACCGCAATGAGTCACAGTAACTTTATCATTGTGTTCATATACAATCAATTAGTCATACAGTTATCACTTTAAGCTTCTAATCATATAAGAATCTAATTCCTTCATCATCATCACTGTAGTTTATTTTGACTCAATCACACATACAAAGGATAATCACTAGTTCACCAAATTTTGGATTAATATGCTTCATAAAATCGTCCCCAACAAATGCACTATTTCCTCCTGTTTGAGTCACATTTGCTGAAAACAGTGTCCAGCTATATTTTAAGAAATAAATTACCCCTTTAAAAAGGAACCAATAGGCTTGGAGCTGAGAGGCACAGACAAGAAGGTCAGACAGTATCGAGAGACGGACTAACACATTGGTTGTTTTCATCTGTTCACCCTTTAAATGACGAAAAGAAAAATACAAAAAAGTGTCAGTATCCTTGATTGATAACGCATCACTTTTAATATACTGTAGTTGAACTGTATAAGCTGCCTCGTGTAACACTCATTGGCAATGAGGCACATCGTCGTGCTTCACTGTGTGTACTTACATTAATCCTCACACAAACCCAATTGATCACAGCTTATTCTTTTTCCCCAATTAAATGTTGCTAAAAATGAATAACGCTTTTCTTTCCTTGATTCATTACGATGCTAAATGATTGATGAATGACCTTGGCACACTACACACACAAAGCCTTCTATTATTAACGAAAAACTCTGACCAATTTATTACAAGCTAAAGTCCTTTCAGTTTACCTGTTGTTCTTCAACTTCTAGGTTACTTTTGCTGCTCTAGTTTGCATACATGTGGAAATATGAAAACCATAGAAAAATCAATATATGGTCTCGCACCAAAATTTCACTTCATGGATTGAGACTAATGAATGTTGACAGCCTCTTGCCTCAAATTCGTTTCTTTCCACAAACTGTAGCTGCATTTGTGTCTGACCTGTCAGCTCTGTTTCAGGACATGAATATACTGGAAACAGTTAACTGTTGTTTTTTTTCCCCAAGATTCAGTTTCCTGTTTGTAACCACTGAAATGAAATGAGACATTCAAATTAGAGGTACACTTCTTTTGGTGAAAAACTCACAACCAAAAAAACAAGCACAGTCTGCCTGTTGTTGTTCAGCTGCATCCACCCACGCAGCTGATGGACATGTATGTTTTCTCAACGTGACGTGGCTGCTGTGTTGGCACAATGCACACAGGCCTGAGGCAGTGGACAGTGGCAGCTCCAAACAACAAAAGAGGACAATTTCAGCAAAACCAGCAGTGCTGCTGTCAAGTGACGGCAGGAGATCACTGTTCGAACTTCTGAAAGTTGAAAAGACTTCTTCCCTAGAGGACAAGCACTGTGGATGATTACCATAATTACCAGCTGCAACAGTAATGCTGGTATTGTTTTTCACCTTGTGAGTGAGTGTGTGTGTGTGTGTGTGTGTGTGTGTGTGTGTGTGTGTGTGTGTGTGTGTGTGTGTGTGTGTGTGTGTGTGTGTGTGTCATCCTGGCAAAATGTAGTCCTGGAGACACAGACTGTAGCAGGAACTACCACAGAGGAGGTTTACAGTACTTAACCGTGTGTTTATATTTCTGTGTGGACACTTTTTAATCACCGAGATTGTGTCGCAAAAGTATAAGATGCAGTCACGACTTTATGGGTGGGGAGTTGAGATCGAAATGAAGGCCGAGTTTGAGGATGGGTGTGGACCAAGCAGAGAAGGGGGTATGACATGGGGAAGGAGCCATACCACCCAACATTCATTTCAAATTGTGTTTGTGTTGTTCCCTCTCCTTTTGGCTCAGTTTTGGTCACCAACTCTCTAAAAAGACATCTGGCTCTTTTTGCTGCTCAATGCTTAACTATGTTCACCAGCTAGTCTCTCTTTGTCTATCCGATGTTTGGTGGTTGATGAAAGCAGCAATACTGCATGCCCTCCATGTTGGGGGGCTGAATAGTTAGTCCCATTAATTCTACGATGACGTCCCCGGCCTTGGATTTTATTTCAGTCACACTGTTTTTGACGGTTTCAGTTTGTGATTTAGTTTGTGAAAATGGATTTTCCCATCAAAATGTGCCAGTTAGTGAGAATAAATTAAGTCCTATGGTACTCTGTGTAACAGCCTTAAAGCAGACAGCGCTATTTGAGATGGCTATCCGCATATAAAGGGTCACCATTTTGTTGTGGGATGATGGATGTGGAGGCGGCATCAGCCCTTAGGTGACACAGGTGATGTGTTCGCTCTTATTACTGCACTAATGGGAGAGAAAGCTGCAAAAAGGCATCAATCGTTACCCGCTGCAACCACCAAGATCACAGAGGTCACAAATTAACCAGCCTCTCTCTGATTTCTTTTTCTCTTTGCTTTTCACTTTTCGTCTTTTTCTTGCTTTTTCTCTTTTCACTTGTTGCATCCCTATTTTCTCTGATGCCTTTTAAAACAATTTATCTACATCTTTAAATTCCTGAATCTTATGTAATATTTTATTGTTTCAGCACTTGTATATTTATATAGTTATTGTTATTACATTGTATTTTTCCTTGTTAAAAAAAACGAAAGAACTGGCTCCTTCTACTAACAGCTAAGACAATTGATGTTTACAGTTAATTTAAGTTCATTTTCCAGCCTTTTTTTATTTAGTATTTGCACACGGCACAATACCTACTCTTACATAGCATGCAGGGGGCGTAACCTATGCTAATATTAAACAAACGGCCATGTGCCTGCAGTTTTTGATCAAGTCGGATTCCTCACTCCTCATTTGGATAGATAAGAACCTATGGTACATCTGGAGTTGACCTCAATATTGACTTCTTGTTATTCAAGAGAAGTGGCTTCATGAGGCCAATAGTGTGTTCATTTTGACTAATAAAATACTATCGTCAACCCCTTTCCCAGCCTGCATTCCAGGACTCAAATGAATTGCTTGGGTATCCTAAATTATTCAAACATTTGAGTGACCTTCACAGTACACTGGGATGGTTTGCGGCTGACTGCTGACTTGAGAGTGAGTATATTCAAGTCACGCCATGGATCTCTGTCCAGTATCATGGCAGCTAGTGTCACAAAAAATAGTCACAAAATGCAATCGATTGGTTTCATGTATAGACACAAATTGTCAAATTTGTTTGGGGTAGTTCAGGATGAAAAGTCAATTAGGATCCTTGTTTGTGTTGGACACACAAACTAAACACATCCATGTCACTAAATAGTATGAATTTTAGATAAAGACCACTCATGGTGGGCTGGAGGTGGATGGGTCCAACAAACACAAGACCTTAAACCAACAGATTGATGTTCAACACCGTGTGTCCCTCAGTGTTGTTGTGGTTTTGTTGCCTAACCATCACGGCGGTTTTCCTAAACCTAAATACGTGTTTTTGTTTCCTTAACCTAATTGCCCTTACAGCTAACCCAGTTCAGTTCAGACACACTGTTGTGTATTCTCCCATTTAGTTTTGTTAATTTAGGCTTCAAGGCCAAGACTACCTGAACACATGGGTCTGAATCTGTTTATTTGGGGAGTAAAAACACATTAATGAATCCACTGATCATGGGAACTGCCAAAGACAACCAACTGAATTAGTATATCATCCCCCAGTTCCCTTGGGATCAAGGTGATGATCTCATCTTGAAGAAGTTCGGGTAAAACTGCTGCTCCTTTATGTTGACAGGAGGCAGTTTGGGTGGCTCAGGCATCTGGTAAGGATGCTTCCCTCAAGAGGCTCACTTGGCACATCCAACTGGGAGACCCAGAACACGCTAAACAGACTACATTTCCTCTCTGGCTCGGAATGCCTTGCGATTCTCACCGAGGAGTCGGACAATGTGGCTAGAGGGAAGAAAATCTGGCTTACGTTGTTCTGTCTGTCTTACAATTATAACCGTTTGTTTTTTCATTTCATCAAGATTGATTGTAATGGTCGCATAGAAATGTCTTATTCAGCGTTTTGTTGATCTTAGCTTCACCCTCTAGTCTTACTCCTGGTAGCAGAACTGATGGCAAGATGGCAACGACCAAAAAAACCAAGATGGCGATTGCTGAACTCGAAGCTTCCAAAACGGCAGCCGACAAACCAATGGGTGACTTCACAGGGACTACGTCCACTTCTTATATACTATGACTAAAATGGATGAATGGATTTGTGTTTTTTAAGTAACTGCTAGGATGTTGCCAGATTGTGACTATACGGGTCAGTTGTAAAAAGCCAATCTTAAATGTCTATTTTTAAATTCCATGTCAAATCAAGAGGCAATAACTTCATCATAAGCATTCCGTCCTTGTTGTTCAATATCAGTATTCATTTTGTCTCAGTAATGCGGGCGTGAGATAAAAGCTGTCCTTTAGCTCTTTGAAGCCTTGATTGATTCTGTGACACTCCCGGTATAATTAGACATGACTGTAGGAGAATATCAATGCCAAGCAACTCAGAAGTGGCCGTGGAAACATCAGTGCTCAAGTCTTAACTTTGAACAAAGGACAATGCAGCTGTTTGTTAACATTATTCCTTCCACAGCCTGACATTTGTTGGATAGTGATACATCAGGGACAAGCTTATTTAATTTTGCCTTTATGTAATATAATAACGTCTGAATTAAAAAAAAAAAAACTCTCCAGTTCAGTTAGCATATATGCATGTAGGGTATTCTCTGGTGAGTCCACCCACAGAGGAGCTTGGAGAATTGTGCTCCTTACTGCACTTTCACGCTGTGTAGAGGAGGTAGCAATACAAAGTAGACAAGTGATATAAGATGGTCGGTGGAGCTGAGGCGGGCCGGGTGACATTGACCTCAGACGGCACCCACCCTTCACTCAAAGCAACCACGCCCATAATCATGTACAACTTTAGGCCTCAATATAATTCAAACAGGGAAGTCATGTATTAAATCCCCATACAATTGTCATGAACCGGTTTGTTAGCTACAAGGACAAAAACCTTTTTTGCACCGGGCTGTAATTTTTGTATTTCTTCTGTAAAGTTGGACATTATCACATGGGGGTCGATGGGTATTGACTCGCTTTTGTAGCCACACTCAAGTGGTCATTTGAGGAACTGTTTTGGCACTTCCGCATTGGCTTTATTTTTCAGCACCGGAGGTTGCCTCTTGGTCAATGCAGAGTGCAATGCAAATTTTAGAAGCACCACGATTGCGTCAAAGTCAACGGAAAGACTCGATGGACGAGAATTCACCAGGGGAGCAGGAATTGGCATCAACAAAATGTTTCAACTCGTGCAATTAAATTTATGCTCCTCTCATTGAATGAATCTGTTGCATAAGGTCTGAGTTCAGTCAGAGGCTGAGCTGAACAATACAAACACAGACACACTCCCACGCTCACAGCTAACATCTGTACAGTTGGTACAGAGGCTGTTTAGGATGAATACACACAGACATTCCAGCGGTCAAATCTGTGCGAATGACTCAAGGCACATCCAGTTACATTGTGCATACATTTACACCTTGCAGAACGTGCTCTTCTTGATACCCAGATATACAAAAAATGATCCGTTAATGTGAGGTGGTAAATAGGGTAAAAGAAGTGGCAGATCATTTTGGCCAATGGCAATATTGAAAACATATTCCAAAATGCGAAAATATTTTTTTTGTGTAAAGAATTTGTTTTGTTTTTCCTGTAAGATCTGTATGTACCGCAAATGTCTAGAGTAAAGAAATGATGCTCCTCCATCTCAAGAAGATGTATTGTGATATATATCCCCATATGGATTATGTGTCTCCCTTCTTGATCCCATACTGTATGTCACACAGAGCCAATATGCCCTGCAGGTGGGATTAATTCGCACTCTTTTGACCATTTTTAGCCAAAGATGATGTATGTCATAACAGAGGAGGTTTAGAATTACCTTAGAGTTTGTGAATGATAAATAGCTCTCTGCTTCATGCTTGAAACTTCAATATAACTGCATAGTGAACAGTGTCATGATCAGGTGATGTTACAGCTGCCTTTGCGACCCACAGGTCCTTTATGTATGTCAAGCAGAGTAACCTAGTGGGTTTCTCAGGCGTTCGCCCTCACAGCTGCTGCTTGTTCTCTCATTACCCAGGTGTCTTTAGCTCGTGGTCGTGGCCAGACAGTGCTTCTCTCAGCTTGTTATTTTTGGTCCTCTGTCCTCCAGTCAGTGACCCTGAGATCCAGCACTGACAGGCGATACGTGTCATCAGTAATTGACGTCGCTTCACACCGGACTGAGAAGATATTTCAGGTATGGAAAATGTATGCAATAAAGAAACTCATTTGCAATTAATTTGTCTTGAAAAAATGTGCTCCTGTTAGCCAGCATTCCTGATATATAGCTTGTCAGTTTGTCCAGCATCTTGAGTCCTGCTTTTAGTTATGGTCGTGTAGATGTGTGATTGGATCTGTCTGTAATTTTCTCTGTCGCGCCACTTTACACATGAGGGTCCAGTCATGCTGATCCCCACATGACAATACAGCACTGCTTATCAATTCACACTTCAGCTAATCTTGCAGACAACAGCTTTAACTGGTTTGTTCTATTATTAGATTCTAGTTCTTCTTTGCCCATGCAGGCATGGTTCTGAGTCTATTCACAGTGGGAGACTGTCTGTAATCATTGATCTCAGGATGTTCTCTAGTTGAACCTCAGAAGGTGCTAAAGGAGCATCTGGCACACTGCACATGTGTGTGAATGAGCAGCATTGAGGGTTTACTACATAACTATACTGGACGCGGCAGGAAAAACATTGGCAGGCCCACAATTCACAATTCAGTGAGCGTAAGAGCAGAAAAGCAACCCACTGTAACATCTCCCATCATGTACACAAGCAAACTGGTTTGTCTCTAACCACTCGAGCAATAGCACATTGGCTGTTTGGCAAATTTAGAAAAACGACCTTAACCTGAACATCCCAGTCTCTCAGGCATTAAATCAAAGATGGCCCCAGATTTTTTCCTGAACCCCTTATTGGAATGCTCAGAATCTGCTGGTAAGGAAATGTAAATGGAACAACCATCCTTGATTTTATATGGTTTGTTTTGTGAAAGAAATAACACCTGCCTCACTTTATATGGAGGACTAAAGCCAGAAATACTTCAATTGCACACAAAAACAACAACACGTATAGCTCTTGTTTCAGGTAACTGCATCTCCCTACATGGGAAAAATGAGGTTAGTAAATCATAATCTTGCACTGAGACTGTAAATCTGCTTTGACTGGTTTTGAGTATGGAAAGGAATATCCAGGGTCATTAATTGTATCTTATTTGGAGTTTGGCTGTACACAAGAGACATGCCTGTTCCAGATTCCTCAATATGCTTTAATGCATGTTTCAAGCTGTGAAGTTTCAGCCTAGTCGCCAGAAAAACATGTCGCCATTGTATGTTACCACGGGACACGTTGAATATGGATGCTTTTGCTTTTAGTCGGAGCAAGTGACAAAGTGATGTAGTATATCCAGCGACCATTATTGAAAGTTACGTGGTATGATAAGTATAACAAATGACAAAGGGCAGGCGGGAGGAGGGGTAGATTGGTCTAACCAACACAGGACTTTCACCGAGGAACAGATGTGGTTGTGTTAGTGGCGCGCAAAAATGAGGCAACAGCAAGTTGTAACGACAACATGGCCACTACAAAGAAGATGTGTTATTTATTTCTGACAGCATTTAAACAACAAGTTAGCTGTTTCCAATATTTGCATCACAAGGACGAGCACAGGAAACAGATCAGGGTCAGCCATGTGTGTTCTGGGCCACGTACTCAACTGATGTGTGTTTCTCCCAGAGAGGGACGATCTACAGTTCATGACGGAACAGTGTTCCCCCTCATTGTTCTCCCTGAAGTTTGCTGGAAGTGATGAGCCCCAGTACGTTTTATGAGGACTGAGCACTGTGCAGGACTTTCAAATATCATTGCTCGTCAACAACCTTTGCTAATTGGCCTCGTGTGCTCAGAATAATGTGACATGCAGTTAGCACGCCAGTCATAATTTAGTTTTAATAAAAACTCACCTCCTGACGTATGTGTTTATTTGCATATAGAACATGGAAATGGGATCTGATCGAAGTTGGTCACTCCAATGTGAAGACATGTTCTAATGCCTGGTGTGAAATGACGTACTTTCTGTCTGCTTGTGATCACCCGAGATGCATGTTAATGCCAGGTCTGAACAGGGCCTTTAATAACTCATATCTCATATTCATGAACTACTTTATTGCCATTAACCAAGCCCTGTAAGGAAACAAATTAAATAATACATAAAGAAGCGAAGGTTGAATATCCTGAAAATAATTTGATTTGGCTTCAAAACATTTACTCAAATGAAGATTTCTAAGTAAGACCTCCTGTTTCTAAAGCATCTACAAAAGAATTGTCCGTCTTTATATACCTAGACATATAAATATTGCTTTTATCAGTGAACTATGTGCGACAGTCATGTCTGAAATCCACGGAGCGCCCACACAGCGAGTGCCTAGTTAAAGAAATTCAGAGGTGCACGACCAAGGGCGGCGACGACCTTGCACAGCCTTTGAGCACGACACGCAGGCCGCACCTCGCCTTTAGTTAAAATAACTTAATTACAGTAGCATGCAAAATGATACGCCGCAATCTATAATGTGACAGGTTACGTTGCATAGGTTTAGGTTACATAACAGTTTATTTTGTCATTATTTGAAATATGAAATGCCATAAAAAACAATTGGTTACTCCTTTTATCCTTAGAACAGCAACCAGGCTTTGCAAATGATGGCAGACCTGCCAAAATGTTTGAGTCACTTAATACCACCTCTCGATTGAAGACATTTGGCAGGCACTAATGTTCGTTTTAAGCTGCGACACATCATGTGTATTCCACAATATATTGTTGCACATTGGAGTCATACCAAAAATACATTAACACTGTATATACCGTCCAAGGAAAAAACACAGCAAATGTAAATTTGGTGCAAATATCCCACAGATATTGTTGCCCACCCGCTGTGGATTTGAACGCCTATCAATGTCTTCTCAGCTGCAACAGCAGACATGCATCTCATCTTTACTTGTCTTGTATTAATGGCCTCTGATGTAACCGCTGTGAGCCACCAGGGACGTTGTATAAGTTATTTACTCGTTCAATTTGATGCATAAACTCTCAGTGCACTTTTGTCGACCATTAACAGCATAGAAAACATAGTGCTCACTGTAAAGCAAAGATATTTTTTTTCTTTCTACTCGTAACATTTTGAAAAAGAAATGACGATTAAGGGAAAACAGACTGGATAATGCATGTACAAGCTGGTTGTGTTCTATTCCGGGCTTTTAAAATGTTAGGGACAAGGGTCAAGTGCACCCACTGGCATTAAAATGCAGAAATGGAACAGCTGGAGGCAGAATAACTGGAGTTCACACGGGCGGTATAGACATCAGGGAATCCATTTTGAGTCCCTCGGTCTGTTTGTTCTCCAAAGACTCCTGAAGCTACACTGAATTAAATGGCCCCAACTTATCAGAATAACCTGAATATAAAAAGGAATGAGGTATTTCAGGATTTGCTCGGGCAATTGAGTGTGGAAGGGGGTTCATTATTACTTATAATGTGTATATATACTTTTTTACATAGGTAGTCTGATATTTTTTGCCTGTTTTGAACCAAATGGTCAGGGACCTGTACTCAAAAATCATGTCAGCTGGAGCCACTATAGCACTGGGATGCCGTCACCAAGCTCTCCTCTACAGCCCTCGCAGCAACCAGTTGCTCACAAACTTACCTCCGGTCTCGCCTCTCAATCCGTGTCATCCCAGCGGGTTACCATCAACATTATCTCGTAAACTTCAAGTTCTCCCGTTCCCGGGGCACCTCGACTTTGCCCTAAACATCACTCCCCAAGCCGAGCCTTTATTCCTCCCCTGCTATCAATCTCTTCTTCCTACACATTACTCAAACATACTATATCACCGGACAGTGCAAGGCTGAACTCCATCTCTGACTCAACCTTCTCGCTAACAGGAACGTCTCTTGAGATAATCAACCGACAGACCCACACAATTGGTGTGCCGCCAATGATGCCCCCCCCCCCTCGCCGGTTTTACGGGTTTCCATGACGCAAGATGGTTTTGCAGTAGCTCGGCCCCTGGAGCTCGCAAGTGAATCGAGGGCCGATCCGTTCCACCATATTCAACGCAGTTGTTAAACTCGGAACTCCTTCCCCGATAAGCCCTCAACCTTTTCGTTCAAATGGACTGTTTGGAAGAGTTTTCTCTTGATTACTACTACATGATTAGAAAGATATATATAGGTGGTTTTCAGATTGCACTACATCTCAGAGGCAAATAATGTACTTTTTACTCCATTACATCTAAGAGGTAAATAATGTATTGTACTGTACTGACACTACAAACATACTATGATCTTATAGAATATGATGCATTGCTGTAGATTCAACTAACCAGCAGTATTTAACTCCTAAAATGCAATCCTGAAACATCAGATACAATAGTAAAACACTGACAGTACATTTTACTGCGCGGGTACTTTAACTTTCGATACTCAAAGTACATTTTGCTGATAATAACATACTTGACTAAGGTCTTGAATGCAGGTATTTTACTCGTAGTGGTATGTTTCATCAGTATAGTATCAGTACGTTTACTGCAGTGAAGGATCTGAATCATTTTTCATTCACTAATTACTTGTCAGTGATTTAAGTTTGGGAACTCACTTGGCAAACAGTAAATATACAAACAGTGGTTCCCAACCTTGGCTCCAGATCCTTGGTCAAAATTCTTGCTCATAGTATATACAACTACATTTTATCTGTTAACGTCTGTAAACAGACCTGTAGGATTAAATATGATCACATGTTTTAATCAATTAAGATCAAAGAGTTTCTTTGAGCTGTTTGTCACAAGAGGTTTGACTATCAAACACACATCGTCTGTAATACAAAGATGGAGTGAATTTAAACCAATCTGTGTATCTTGACTCCAGTTTATTTAAAAGAGAAACACATTTTGAATTATTGTATTTCAAAATGCTATTAACATACTTTGTATTTCATCAGCCTCTACAGTCTGAACAGTTTACAAAACCTGTCAGACAAATGTAGAACATTCAGTTGTAGTGGAGTAGTGTTTAGTGGCAAAGTGAAAACCACCTCTAATCAGTAGGGGTGTAGCGATACACATATTCACATTGAACCGTTCGCTACGGGGCTCACAGTTCGGTACGCATTACGAACCGAAAAATATGTTTGAATAAGATTAAATTGCTTTTGAAAAACAAATATAGCTGAAATTGGTGGAGCCACTGCGCTCAAACATGGCAACCCACCCGACGTAACGCGGTATCCTTCCCTGATTCACGTGGCCGAATGTTCACAAACAACAGTCTTGATTACCGATCGACTACCAGGTTAATTCAACATGGAGAACAGATTACAGGTGTTGTTGACCTTGTTGTCTTTACTAGCAGCTGTTGCTCAGTTAAAGTCTGCATTATTACGGAGGAAGCAGCTGTTAATGGAGCGATCAGTGAGCAGCTTGTCCAGCGGAGGCATCAGACCTACGAGGCGGCCGTCTGAAGCCACGGTTAGCAGCTTTAGGGAGGACGGACACAAAACGGAGGACTTTCCTGTCCTTACTAATGTTTATGTTGTTCTGTACAACAAGTTAACACACATAAACTATAAAGGAACAAAACATGGATTGCTCTCCAGTAGACAGAGACTTCAGCAGAGCTACGAGTGAGAATAGAAGGACACAGAGGAGACAAGTGTTGACCACATTTATGGATCCATAATCTAGTAAAGTTTTATGTGTAAGTGTTGATTTTAATGTAAATATGAGGTGAGAGAGAGAGAGACCCGCAGCGCTGTAACTAAGTCTGAAAAATAAAATGTCTAAAACTTTCCAGGAACTGTGTCTGTTTGAGTTTATAGAGGAAGATTTTAGCGAAGATCTTAAGTATCAAACATGACCTTTCATTTTTAAAGACTACTTGAGAGTCTCACCATCGAGGATTTGGCATTTCTGTTTTTTTTGCTGTACCAAAACGTACCGAACCGTGGCACCACTGTTGAACCGAACCGAGAATTTTGTGAACCCCTACTAATGAGTGATATCCGGCCGATATAAAGACGAGGATTGTAACCAATTAAATGTAGTTATACAACGGTGACTGGGTCCGCTCACTTAAGTGTCAAAAAGAAAAACTTTTTTTTTTTTGCGAGCAGAAGAGCAGTGATATTAGTCGCACGCTAGGGGACGCCCCTCATGCTCAAAGGATGGTTTTCTCCATGCAGGCTTTCGTTTTGCTCACGCGAGCAGAGATATGCTGCGTGGAGTGATGTGAAAGCGCTCGCCAAAGTAATATACATGTGCGCGACTGTTTGATTTGCACGCGCGCAATTTGCCTTCATATGCTCTTTAATAAGAGATAGAATGAGTGCAGGCATGACCACTCAGGAATCATAAAGAAGACTGATAAACTGGAAGAGCTCGGAGTTTATTTTCACCTGTTAAAGCAGGCCTGAAAGACTGTGACCATAAGTTGCTATTTTTCAATTCAAATTGCTGTGTTTAAAGTGTAAATATGCGGTTGTCTGATACAGATTGTGAAAACATTGACACTTTGCTGGCACCTCTCGACAAAATGATATGGCCCAAGTCTTACAACAAAGACAAGTAAGGAAACCAAACAGAACACAGATCCAACACAGTAGTGCCTAATTATGAAAATATAATGTGTCACCAATACAGCTCCGAGCCCATTAGTTCCTACTTGATGTAGGTCTTTGAAAATACTCGTAGTTGATGTCGGTCTATGAAAATGTTAGTGGTTGAGTAGTTGTTGAGACATCTTGCTGGAAAACAATGGTGGTCCTCTGTTGTTGCTTTTTTTTTTTTTGCCATCATCACAACTCTGAAGCAAAAATGATCCAAACAAAGTGTTCAGTAAAATAACTTGTTGTGTAAATGCATAACTTGAAGACTACATCCTTTTAACGTTCACCATCTTTCCACTTACTGATGCTGCCTTTTGGCAGTGGCAAATATCGCGAAAAAAAACAAAAAAAGAAAAGATGCGTAAGGTCACTATGTTCTTCAAAAAGTGATGCACAGTGGAAACATCCTGTGATATCTTGTAATGGATGCCTAAATGCCTTTAAAATAAACTAGTAAGGGTGGAACATTAAATTGCTTTGCAGTGACCCTGTGATGATTTGGCTGCTCACTTTCAAGTTTGTGCTACAGTGAAAAAACGGAGGATGGTGTTGCATCAGTATGCTCAGTGCAGGAACTGCATCGTTGAAACACTGACCGTAAATGCTGTCTGGCAGAAGACGGTTGTGAGTGATAAAGACAGACCAGAGAGGGGGATGTGACAACACATTCGCTCTCTAAAACCTTCCATTAGCTGTCTCGGGAGGAAAACAAACAGAGAATCTGCTCACATACTAAGTTTTAAAAAATATGAAAAATGTTGAAAGTCGGGCAACCAGCATCAAAGTCTTGGTTGCCCAATTTTGGGTTCTTAGAATTTAACTTTATTCTAAGAACAAAAGAAGATTCTTGAAAATTATTATTTCACAGTGACTAAATAATAAATAATAATGTATTTCCATAAGGGTCTGTATGGAAATTAGGTCATTTGGCAGATTTGGTAATCTACAAATACATTGTTTTATATTTTTGTTAAAAAAAACATCAGTGTGGTAGTGGGCGTGGTCTGTGCTCAGCTGCAGGGGAGAGATCTGTGGGAGTGGTTCAATGCCAGGGTTAATTGGCACAGCTGTGACCGGTCGCTAATTATCCCTCATTCCTTTAAGCAGTAGCAGGCTGGAGCTCTGGTGGCCGGTGAGACGCAGAGAGGAAGAAGAACACCAGCCCACGACAGTCAGACTGATTCCTTCCTGGTCGGAAAGGTCGTCGGACAAATGGACTTTTGGTCCAATGGGGCATTTTTCAGATTATAGGGGTTTTGGGGTAATGTGACATCGGAACAATGAAATGGCACCGTGCGACCATGAAGATTTGTGGTTTTAAATTAAATGAATCAACAGCAACTGGCCTTGCCATGAAATTTGGTACAGACATTGATGTCCCTCTTGGAACAAATTGTTACTTTGGTGATCCCTTAACTTTTCATTGACCCCAGCTTTAATATTTAAGCTAATGACGAAAGCAAAAATAACAAAGTTCCCATCAGCTGTGTATGTATATATATATATATATATATATATATATATATATATATATATATATATATATATAAAAATTCTTTTTTTTTTTTTTAAATATATATTTTATTTTTTGGTTGCATTATGAATTACTAATGGTTACACAGAGGAACCATCTAGCAGTACTGTCAATACTAACAGTTAAATGATACATGGATCATTAAAATATACAGCTGTATATGATTGCATGTTGATGCCTCATTTTTAATAAACCAAGTCTCCTTGGAAAGATCAAAAAAAATTGTTCTTAAGTGTGATGTTCTGTGGACTTCCACATGAAGGCCAAACCTTTCAGCTCCAGTCGGAAGTAATATATCTTGCTCTTACCCTATCAAAAAAATCTCTCCTAAATGTACTTCAAGGCCCTTTGATTTTGGCTTTATTCTAGCCAACAAACGAAGCAAGCCCAATCACAGACGAGATGCTATTTCTCTCCACTGCCGTTTCACTGGCTTCTAATAGAGGAGTCTCAACTGTGTATTTTGCTCAATTGCATTGTCCAAAATCTCACAAATAGAACAAAAGACTTCATCAGAGCTGGATAGTGTTCCAGGAAATTCTGCATACGAATCCGATTCCTCTGAGACAAACAAACACAATCTTGGCAGTGTTCACAGAGTGTTTCATCAAGATAGAAAATGCATTTTTTTACTATGAAGTAGTCTGTATGGTACATGTTTGCTTCTTCACTTGTCATTGAGCAAGTGAGCATAAAATGTATCTATATTTATCTCTTTTTGTGTTCCTGTAGGTATGTAAAAATAGATTAAAAAGTCCCACAAATGCCCTCTATAGGCTGTGATACACGGTCAAAATTCATATCCGTCTATAAGATTTTAAAATTTGTGCCATCATAATGGTCTACGGTTGGTGCTACTTAAAACCTCATAGTGTATCCAAAATGGGAAGGGTTGATCTTCTCGGGAGCATAAAAAACCTCCCGCACATGTGTTGCTTTTTTTTTTTTTCTTTTGTCTCTCTCTTCCTTGCTTCCAATTACCCATCCGGGCCTGGAGATAAAGGACCTGACAGAGCTCTGACCTGTGCCAGTGGACTGTGATAGTGTGAAAGCTCTGCAGCCGTAATCTCTGTGTGATCTGTGATTGTGGCGATAGCTCCTTGGCTTTGATTTCGTAATATTTTAGTTGAAGACCCTTCTGCCTCTGGTTGTGGGTTAAAATAATGATTTCATTTTGTTATCCTGCTTTTTGCTTATAGTTTGGTTTCCCCTGATTCTATCTCCTCGTGTAAAGTCATTGTTACTCCCCTCATCCCCTGGTCTAATCTGGGAATGTAACAGCTAGTCATGTAAATTTAATATGTGCCCTGATTTATTCTTGTCTGTACGATGACGTTCGGACTGATCTTCGCTGTGGTTAATCAGAAACTCCACTAAATTATTTATGAGTCTACCCATGGCCCATGCTTCAAGATATTGACCTACTTACTTGTTTGTAAAGCCATACAATATGATGAAAAGCAGTAAGCAATAAAATATACAGTTAATTTGTTACATAATGTAATTCTGTGTTAAATTGACACATTTAGGAAAGGCAACTTTTGGAAAAATGATGTACATTGACGCAGCTGTTGAGGTTGTTAAAGTTAACTTTGTGTTGTGGTGCAGGTGAAAACAAATGCAGGACACTGACAAGCGGTAGATGAAGGTAAGACGGTTTATCAAAGGTACCAAGGGGACCTGAATAGATACAGGGCCTTTCTCAAACCGGACCTTATACTTGTATCGACTCCACATAAAATAGGTTGAAATCCATGGAGAAAGTAGGTTTTCACATACAAGTTATTTGCTTTGGTGTTTTAGTGAATAAACAAGAAACATAAATATAGATAAATCATAATATGACATGTACGCAATGTACAGAGAGACAAAAAATATGACTTGCTCTCATGCTTCTCTGGTGTCGTCTTCTTGTTTTTAACGTTTATGAGCAGCTGGGTTTTTGCAAGAGTCCCTGTAAATATACAACACAATTATCGTTGTCTAGACTAAACATTTGATCCCTAATACAATGTAACCTTTAAGTTGTTAACGTCTGTTTGATAGTTTTAAATGCCCATCTTATTTTGAGGGGTTTGGTCAGGGTAGTGCCACAGAGCATACATTGGTACGTAGTGTTTTCCATGACAACGCAACACTACAAACGCTGCAAATGTGGCCACTTAGTGAGAAACCAGGCAGGCTCGCAATGAACTCCATTTCGCTGCTTTGATTTCATAAGCTGTTTGGAAATGACAGCCATTAAACAAATTATTTATTCAACAAAAATGATGAATTGTTATTTAAACTCTGGCCTCCAGCCATGTGCTCTCTGCTAAGATCACCAGTTAAACTCCTCCCAGTGACCCCAAGGGACAAGTGTTCTTTTTATGAAAATACCAATGATCTCACAACACATGATACATTTCATTAAAATGGCCATTTCTATGTCATCTGTGGCTCCAGGAAGGGACCCACGTCTAGGGGAGGGGGAAACACAAGAGAGAAAGTGGCCGTGACACTTACAGAGGCATCAACTTTAAAAACAAACGTTTCTTTCAATCAAATTGATGGAAATGTAAACTTAACTACTCCGAGCAACCGAAAGCACAGCTTTAATGTGGACTGAAAATGACCCCAGAGTGACATATGTAGCTTGCTTCTCACTGGTTATGGGCTAAACAAAGCCTCCCAGACAGGACTTGGCTAACATGAACAGAATCAAAATGTATATGGCATGTCATCCTGTCCATAGAGACAGTCACTGACCTGTTTAGCTGAATATTGAAGCTATTCTTCTAATTTTTTTTAACAATTTTTATTAAGAATTATAGTCAACAGATAATGTATAATGGAGACTGTGTATACTGTACATCAACGTAACTCTACAGTTGTGCAGCAGAGGAATTTTGTTCTGCCAGGGTGATCTGAGGTCTGCACAGCAAAGAGCAGACAAACTAAAGGTCAATCATGGCCAGAGGGCAAACGTGCGCTGATGTGCTGAGAACTCATCTGCCCTTTGGGCTTGATTGTTCAAAGAATTCCTCCATGCAGTCTGAGAAAAGACGCACTCCCGATATCATACTATCGCTGACGTTCAGTCATTACCGGCGTACATTTCATTCCACAGAGCAGCTGCATCATGTGTTCACTGACTGCTTACTAAAGAGGGATATTTCCTAAGTCCTGTGTCTTGGGGGCTTTCATAATAATGGCGTCTTATCAGGGGAGTCCTCTTTGTTCGGAGCTAAAATTACCATATAACCCCCAGTGTACACACTCTGCAACACACCAGCAGCACAAGACCGAAAAGTTAAGTTGAAAACTAACCGTGAACTTCCTTTATTGCTGACTGAACCAAAAAAATGCTTTCAAGGGAAGTTATTCTGACAGCTGGATCAAAATACATAAAAACAGCAGAGAAATTGCAGCTTGAACATTTTTTTGTGGATGTTACATCTTGTATTTCTGAAATACATATCGCATTGCATAATAATGTTCTCTTTCTTTCGTACTCTGTTGTGATTAGTAAAGTGTGTGTGTGTGTGTGTGTGTGTGTGTGTGTGTGTGTGTGCTGATAATCTGTGACATAATGGGAATGATATAGTCTCTTGAGTATCCGATAGTTAACTTTGCACAACTCTAAGTTAGTGAGTGACGCTATTTCCTAAGGAATAGGATAGGATATGTTTCAACCCGAAAATCTGAACAAAACTTAGGTCTGCAGCATGGTGATCAAGCCAGAGCAACTTGCTTCACTTACCCTAAATAGCCCTTAAAGGGTATGTTGCTCTGTTGATTTATTGTTTAGGTTAGTTTGTCCAGTGGGTTTGATAGCTGCAACCCTTCCCACTAATTTAAAAAAGTAGAAGATTTAAGCTCATAGTTGAGGTATTTTAAAATATTTAAATCCCTTTTGAAAAAAGAGAGAGGTATCTTGATGTTTCACCTGTTTGGCTTCATTAGAAGGTAGGGTTAAATGATTAACAATGTGCTGAATGATCGGTGAAACATTTTCTAATCATCAAAATGCAGAATGTGCCAATTGCTCTTACTTGCTTGTGTGCCACTGGATAACATATATTTAAGAATTTTGATGACTACAAAAACCTGTTAGCCTTATTCAAAACATTGCATTGACTTTGCGTTTGCTCAGCTAGAGAGGACTCCTCCTATTCCAGGTCTCTTGCCAGTTTCACAGACCAGTCAAGAAGACAAGTGGTCAGGGAGCCACAGCATTGCACTGTGACACCCATCTGCAAAGTCATTACATTCCCAGATTAAAACCTATTACTAATACTGATTGCTAAAGCCCAATGAGGCATAAAATGCAGCTTTTTTGCAATCAAGGAGCGAAAGAGTGATGGACTTGAACGGGGAGCCACAGAGCCGAGGTTGTCGCCAGCGAGCCGCAGCGAGAGAGATGCAGAAACACCTGACTGATGTTGTTTTCCTTCCTTTCACTTAACCCATTTATGTTAAACACATAGGTCTACAGAGTACAGTATATACAGTATGAATTATTTAGGAGTATAAACCACCTTGTACTAATAAGGAGTATAGAATTTAATGAATGCATGAATAGCATTGCATCTGTTCCAGATTGTTCGAGGACCTGTGGTGCTTCTAATGGTGCATCCTCAACACACACACACACACACACACACACACACACACACACACACACACACACAGAGACACAGACAGACAGAAACACAGCAACACAGGTTCATTTGTTTCCTGTCCTGGATTCAGAAGGGACGACTGGTCATTAGACAAATGAATGCAATCATGTGTAGATAAGTGGAGGCTCATATGGGCCAAAGACTGTTCAATGTGGGTCAAGAGACTGTGCTGGTGTCTGATAATGACATCTGCACAAACACTATAACAATGGCAGTACATGCGTTCAGTACATGTGCATAATGTATCGGGTTTCAGAGGGAAGGTTCACAGAGTTACACTGAACAATGTACTGTTAATCTTTAACAACCCAGAGGTCCCAATGAAGAACAGAGCACTGGAAAGAAATCCAACAGGTTGCAACTTCGGTCAATCAACGTTATGTTTCATTGTTATTTAAAAAAACTAATAAAACACAAACAAACCACACTGTTGAACTGGTTGACATGTTTCTTCATTAGCATGAACAGACAAAGTAGTTCATTCATTATGGCTCAATCCAACATACACCGTCCTGCTGCTCCAAATACTCACTAGTAACAAATATTGATCCACTGCTGAAAATAGTCCCCAACAAATGCACCATTTCTTTTTTGTATTTGTTTTTTTGGCCTGTGGACAGATAAAGAGTGAAGTGGGTATGAGGACTCTGTGTGCACATGGCATAGACACTAACCATTCAGCTACCAAGGTGCTCCAAATGCACCATTTGTTCCTGTTTGAGCAGTGTTTGCTGAGGAAATAACAAACTATATCAAAATCAATTCCTTGCAGTAGAGTTGCTGTGATCAGTAGATTTGCACATTGATTTCACACAGAACCTGTGAGATTGTAATAAGGACCTAAGTGCAAGTAGAGGTTGGAGAGTGAAGACGTACATCAGAACAAACCAAAAACACTACATTTAACAAGGTCACATACAGTATCTACTGTAACGGTGTCCATCAGTCTATGGCACCGAAGACAATGGACAGGATTAAGATGACTATCGCCTGGAACAGGGCCGGATTGTGATCATATTTCAGGCCGGGAGTCTGACACCAGCCCAGGCCAATCTATACACATAAACCACGTATACTGTTTATGTCATATATATATATATATATATATATATATATATATATATACAACTCTTTTTTACATAACAACTCTTTTCACTGTAATTTATCTCCAATAACTTCACCGACGACTTGCCTCTCATACCTTCTATTATTAGCCCCGCTGTAGGAAAAATCATCACTTTGACGCTTGTTTCAACTCAGTACTCACTCTCCCAGCAATGTGCTCACCTTCTGCCGCTGAGGATCTGACTTGGGTTGAACAAATGGCTCACTCACTCAGCCACAAGTTGACGAACTTGAGTCAGTAAAATGATTCCCCCATCTTTAATATATATAATGATATATATGATATATTCATAATTTTTTTGTTGTAATCTGTAACAGTGAATATTTGAAGCTTCGGATAGCGCTCTGACACAAGCATTGGCAGCGAGGGTTCTTGTCTCCATGACATGAATCAATCAGATATTTCTCTGATCTTGAATATCTTTCAGTTTAATTAAAGGTATTTTTATGGTTTCTGTTTTTGTCCGGTATTAATTGAATTTTTTTATTATAGAATACAAATTTCAAAAGGTTTGGTGTGTTTGAAGGGGTTAAAAAAAACAAAAAACACTGACTACCTACCAATTATTATTATTATTATTATTGAATAAATATTTGAATAGTCGAATATTCAGGTCCAACCCCAGCAAGTAGTACGCTGTATTACCAATCTCCCAGCAACCATCTATTTCATGAGAAATGCACAAATGACCCTTAGCTCTGGCACTTTCTGGTGTGACTGGGCAATTAGACCTCAAACGATTATAAAGATAAAGCCCCCAGAAATCCCAGGATGGTGACATTAAGAGAGAGGGATCCATCACCAGAGTGGCTGTGCAAGAGGTGAAGGCAAATGATACAATTGACAATAACCTGGACAATGACAATGAGATTAATAAATCAATGAATGGTGATTAGAAGGAAGGATGGGATACAAAAAAAGCAAGGGCAGCAACCATGTTGGCTGCCTAGTGACATCACTGTGTGTGAAAAACAGGACACACACACACACAGATTCAGACATACAGACAGCAGAGAGTGTGTGTAATGATGCAGAGAGACTGATAGGCAGCAACACACTGGTTTTCCAATGGACGATTCCCACCATATATTGTAGTTTAACTGAGCTAAGAGAGGAGACTGCACTAGCCTTCTATGTCCTTTAGTATCTACCATGTAAGTTGTGATATATGTCATAATTAGGCAAAAAGCACATGCTTTCAAACCAAATTGAGAAAACAGGTGACTAATTGGCCCAGTCATGTAGCCTTATATCATATAAAAAATGGTCACAATGATATACATAAACGCCATTACACTTCAGATGAGCATAGTATAAACGAACAAACTATACATGTCACTGAATCAAATGATTTTTGGTCATTCCGTTTTGTGGTACAAAATGCAGGGCTGGCTGAGAGAAATGCTTGTTATTGTCTTGTTCTCACTAACAGCTCTTCAAATACAGACGCTTGGTCAGTGCCCCTCGACCTCTGATACAGACGCACCGAGGTGCCTCAAGCACCAGGTTTCAACTAACACCAATGTAAACCCATCCACATCGTTATTAGACAGTCAGAGCAACTGATGCAGTGTAAAGAGTAAAAACAAATGTGAAGGTTGGTTGCGTCAAACAAACACAGAACATTCACCCAGGAGTTCTCTGTTCGTTACATAACTTCCGGACTTTACATATGGCAGTTATATAACACACATACTTAACCAAACCAGAACAAGGGCCGTTCTTCAATCAGAGGCACAGCGGTTTGATCTCTGGCTCCTGCTCTACTAGTCTCATGTCAATGTGTCCTTGAGCAAGACACTTAACCCCAAATGTCTCCCGTAGCTGCGCCTACGGTGTGTAGATAGATACTGAATTTTAAGTCGCTTTGGATAAAAGCGTCTGCTAAATGACTGTAATGTAATGTAATTTTGTTTTATTGCCCAAGTAAACCTAAAAATTAAGCAAACTGACTTTGCAGGTTTATTTGGGAGAAGAAACTGTATGCATGTAATGATCAGAAACTGTACGTTTCCTGTGAACACGAAAGCCCTAGGCCTATTTTTAAGCCTCCGCTTGAAAATAGCATACCCATACTAAAATGAGTATAGTTTTGCAACTCTAAGGGCTATTTTAATAGTTTTGGTATTAAAATAGCCTTGACACTTGTGAGATGTGTTCAGATGTGTAAATTTCAGTATATATGTTACTGGTTAAGAGTACATTAAGATGGCACACAGCACAAATTGAGAATTGTAATTTCTGCCTAAAAAAAAAAAAGAAGCAATTTCAGGATATTTCTTTATAGAAATGATGTAGATCCAAGCGTTAAACCTCTCCCAGATCACAGAACAATATGTTGAGAGTCTCTCTGCAAATTTTTACTTTGATAAAGTGAAGCACAAGAAGATTAGAGAGGATCTAGTACAGAGATTTCAGGCAAGGATTTAAAAATTTCAACATTTACACATGTTGAACAATGTGTGCTATTTTAATTTTTCCATGTACCAAACTATATATTTCACTTGTATATATCACTAATGATGTTCAAATACATCTAAATAGAGCAGTTTGGGCTTTATTTGAAGGCCAGGATTCTTTCTAAGCCCTTTCTTTCTTTTTTCAGATTCAGCTCCCTCTCTCTGTTCAGGGCTGTAAATCCGCCCCCCTTGGCCCGATTTCCGCCATTGAGACCTTCTTCGGAGCGTCGGAGCCAATAGAATCGGATGGCTTTGAGAATTGTCAACAATGTTGTCAATCATCAATTCTCAGTCTTTCTAGTCCGACCACTCATAGCACTTTAATACTTCATGTCATCATTCACCCATTCATATAGTGATGACAGGGGCTACCATGCAAGGTCCCACCTGCCCATCAGAACTAACTAACATTCACACACCATACGCACAGCTACGGGGGCAGCTTGGGGTTAAGTGTCTTGCCCAAGGACACATGGACATGGACTAGTAGAGCTGGAGGTTGAACCTCAGATTGAAGCCACAGTCGCCCATATGTAACCCTGTCTCTGTCTGTACAGTTTGTCTCTGTTTAAATCATTGTTCATTATATCATTCATCTGTAAAGTCAATATTCTGTGTTTTGTTTTTGCACCTGTGATAAAAATAAAAAGCTGCTTTCTGTTCCATGTCTACAAAGTAAAAGGCTCATGGATACGCTGTAGGAGAGTAGGCAGTTTTAGCATAATTCCTTTTTCAACATCTCATTCGTGTTAAAGGGGAACTCCACCAATATTACACATCAAGTTTAGTTGACCAGTCATGGTGATAGTTACACAGTCTGACACTCTGTTTGGAACCTTGATAACAGCTATATAGTCCTAAATAAAAACATATTAAAGTTAATGTCAAACAAGCTGATTTTACAGCTTCAAAGTTCATTGCAATGTAGTTAACCTAAGTATGTCTAATATATACCTCTGTAATAGTGAGTTTTTTGTTTGCAGCTGCATGTTGTAATGTCATGAGAAGTCAATATGGCAGGCTAAGGTGGGGTGGTGAAAGGTAAACAGGCCTGCAAAAACCAAAGGTTCCCAGAAAAAGGTTATGTTTTATTCTTCTTTTACTGGGCAACTCAGGTAATTCTCTTTATCAAACCGCCATCGTTGAGTCCATCCTCTGCTCCTCCATCACGGTCTGGTACGCTGCAGCCACTGCCAAGGACAAGGGCAGACTGCAGCGCATCATTCGCTCTGCTGAGAGGGTGATTGGCTGCAATCTGCCGTCCCTCCAAGACTTGTTTGCTTCAAGGACCCTGAAGAACAAATTGTAGCTGACCCCTCTCACCCTGAACATCAACTGTTCGAGCCCCTTCCATCTGGCAGGAGGCTGCGGTCCATCAGGACCAAGACCTCACGACACATGAACAGTTTTTTCCCGTTTTCAGTTGGGCTCATCAACAAAGCCCGAGACCCCCACTGACTCTGTCATCCCCAGGACAATTTCCTACCGGTCACTCCCCTGCACATCCCTTCTATGTTTCTTATCTAAATACACTCGACACTTTACATTACACTTACATCTCACTTGTTTATAGACCTGTTCATTTGTGCACTTTATTTTATATTTTACTTTATATTTTACTGTAAATTGTAATATGTTTCTACTTTTTGCACCGAGTTGATTTTTGTTGATTGTTTAAACACCCACACCTGGGTGAGTGGTGAGGCCTTCTGGGAGCTGTAGTTGGTGCATCGGCGGCCATTTTGTGATGTGGCTGCTGATCATTAAAGGGAATGTAGCACCCATCTACCACCTGGCCCCTTGTGATGCCACAGTGTGTATTAATGACGGAGCATAAGGGCCAACATACGGAGATGGGGGGGGGGGGGGGGGGGGGGGTAATATTCAGAGAAAAACTCAAGATTAAAGTTGTAAATTTAGGAGGTAAAAAAATGGATATACTCAGAAATTAACATGGTAGATTTTTATAATATTATCTGAAAGACAAATTAGCAAGAAAAAAACATAGTTTTATTATGGCAATGATGTCCTCTAAGCAAGGCGACGGTCCTGAAATATGAATATAGTTTTCTTTCATGTTCTTTGTGTTCTTTTATGAACATAAATAAATACTTATATTTTTATGAGGGTTTAATGGGGACGTCGGTGGTGTGATGAGGTTTATCTAGCCTTGCAAATTGGTTCCTTGGAAGAAAAAAAAAAGAATTAAGGAAACTTGCATGACTTTATAATCTCACAGAATATCCATTTTTTTTGCTCTGAATATTACCCCTACCTTGGCCTATTACCGTCTACCTTGGCTAGTGTCATGATGACTTTGGTTCCCATGCAGCGTGGTGCAGTGCCGTCGCACAAAGCCGTTGCTCATCCAGAATGGCTGCTGTCATCATATCCAAGACACAGGCCAATGTCAGCAACAAGTCAGGGAGCAGAGCAGAGGACGGTTTCCATCATCGGATCTCAGATTAGATCAGAGGACACTCCAATTATGAAGAGGCTTTGGGGCACACGTCTGGCAGCCCGGGAGAATTACTCTTCAAGCTGAACGACGCGAGCTGCTGCTGCAGTGCTCTTTCTGAGTGCTTGTTTGTGCCACAACGTCATTAACATACATTTCTAAGTGAGTGAGATCCCTGTGTTCTCAGCTGAAGCAAGCAGTGTCCAAAAAATTGTCTGCTGTAGACATGTTGCAGGAATGACAACATTTCTTCCTCATGCATGACCCCACGCATGAAAAGTTATTTTTATTCCACCGATCTGATTCTTACACAAAAAATTGTGGTGACAATCGAATATGGCAAAAATCCTGTAATTGGGCACCCGATGTTAAAAACATCTGTCGTCCTCTTTTTTTTTTTTCTGGAAGTGCCTTCAGCCCATTGAGCAGGGAATAGTTTTCTATCAAATACATAACTTGAAAATACATTTCCTGGAAGGACTTTTTCACGCTGACAAACACGTTGTGTTTTTCTCTCTTATTAGTAGTATCTTTAATGGTATACTATGTTTAGCAGGCTGCCTTATTATGCTGGGATCATTGCAGAATGTGCCACTGTTTTGGATGCCATTATATTTGTTTGTGTAATGAAGCCATCTGCTTTCCATTCTCTCTGTACAATTCCATTAATTAGTGCCACAGTTGATATTAGAAACACAATATTGAGAGATTGCGGGAGGGGGAAGTCTGGAGAGATGAAAGGGAGGGAGTGGAGGGGGGTGGGGGGGCAGGCAGAGGGAGAGGAGGCAGAGAAGAAAAGAAAAAAAAAGAAAGAAAGAAAGGAAGAGAAAGAAGATGAGCATGGCTGGGAGTGATTGCAAATGCAGATGGTTATGAAGCTAAGGCAGATGGCGTGTCAGATTGATTATTGTCGCCAGCGCTGCATGATAGATACAAGGCGAACACCAAGCTCTCCCCTCATTTCAGATGACACAGAGTGATAGAGACGTGTCAGCTCGCAGGGTTAATCTCGACGTCATTCAAACCGTTCCGAACCATTTAGACCCATCCATGTGTGCCAGCCCATTCATTCTTGACAAGCCGATTACACCTGTAAATAAATATAGCCCCAGCGCTTGCGATTAGGCTGCGGACAGGTGGGACATTGCGGTGGCGGCGGAGGATTTTGTCTGCCATTGGCGTTTTCACGCTATCTCTTTGCAGCAGAGGGGAGCAGTCTCTCCGGCCGCATCATTTCGAATGGGTGGCATTTCGGCTGACCCGTCTGGGAACAAAAGCGGCTTACGGCAGCGTCTCAGCCTCTAGCGTGAAATATCAAGAGCCAAATGACATCTGACAATATGTTGGATGTAAGCTGGCCTGTATGTGCTATGATATGAGGCTGCTATCCACTTTGATTTCTCTGTTTCAAGTGGAGACATCGGAACGGTACAGATGTTGTTCCCACAGGGAGGGACCCTCATTAACAGGGCTGCTGACATGAATCAATATGTTATTGACAGCTTAGATTCACTGTTGAGTCTCTGTCAAATAGTCATGCCTACTTCATCAGATTGAAATCTGAAAATAGCCGGCGGAGAACGCCAACCAGGAGAACAGCAGAGCGCTGTTCCTTGTCCTTGTAGCCTGATATGAAGACAAGAGAGAAGAGATAATGATAAGAATCATCTTGATGCTTTATCTGTCAAAGCACTTGGTAAACTCTGTTTTTTTAAAAGTGCTATAAAAAGTTTGTATTTTTATTATTTTGAAACAATCAAGGGACATTGCACCAATTCAAAATCACACTTCCTTCAAGGGGATTAGCGTAGGACAGATTTTAAAAAAAAGATCAGTTAGAGGTATCCACACTTTTAGCCCATAGCATAGGTCAAACTCCAACAATTCTGCATCCCACATTTCTCAGAGAGTAACTGGATAACATTATAGCATAACCATTTTCATACGGCCCGCCCTGCCTGGTATGTCTTTCAAATTCTACAACCCCACTTTGTAACACATAAACGTACAGTCTCCATACCCAACCTGATGACATCACTGTGACATCATGAAGGTTCATTTTTTTTTAAGACTTGACAACCCTTCTCTGGAGCCACATACATTATATAACAGTTGTAACATGCTGAGTATGACTTCTGATGACAATTAAACAGATATTGGTGTTTTCAATGATGAAGTCTGCGGAGTTCTTTATTAGCCTGTCAGACATGATGATGCAAGAAAATGCTAACTTTACAGCTATAATCCATCCATCCATCCATTGTCTTCTGCTCATCCAGGATCGGGTCGAGGTGGCAGCAGGCCAAGCAGGCTGACCCAGACTTCCCTCTCCCCCGCAACATTTTCCAACTCATTCTGGGGGATCCCGAGGCATTCCCAGGCCAGCTGAGAGATGTAATCCCTTCAGCGTGTCCTCGGTCTTCCCCAGGGTCTCCTACCAGTTGGGCATGCCTGGAAAACCTCCAGTGGGGGGCTCCCAGGAGGGATCCTGATTAGATGTCTGAACCACCTCAGCTGACTCCTTTCGAGGCAAAGGAGTAGCGTCTCTACTCCAAGTTCCCTCCTGATGTCCTATATGACATCAGCTATAGCAGCTAGACACAGCAAGCAGCTAGACAGCCTGATGTCCTGTAGCTATAGCAGCTAGACACAGCTAGCCGCTAGACAGCCTGATGTCCTGTAGCTATAGCAGCTAGACACAGCTAGCCGCTAGACAGCCTGATGTCCTGTAGCTATAGCAGCTAGACACGTCGAGTGTGTCGTTTTCTATTTGTTGTTTATTGCACTTTTTACCACCGTGTCTGGGGATCCAGCACACTGCCATGGTCCCATTGTTTACGCCAGGGATCAGCTGTTAGCGTTCCGGGACATGGAATTTGACTCCGGTTACACATTGCTTCCCATCGTACATACATACATAGAATATACAATGAACGAGAGAAGTATAAAAACAAAGACATTAAAGATAACAAAGTAAAACAGAGAAGCTAAGCATAAACGTTTAACATTTAACTACTATGTACAATATAAAAATATAGCGAGAATATATATGAGCAAAAAGAGCATAAAGAACAATGACAATGGACAATCGATTCGGGAAATTACTGCAGAAAGGTGATAATAGTGCAATGAAGATGCAATATGTCTGATTAATTGTTAGTTGTTCATCAGATTGACGGCCAGCGGAAAGAAGCTGTGGTGGTTTTGGTGTACAGTGCTCAGTAGCACCTACCAGAGGGGAGGAGTTGGAACAGCTTGTGTCCAGGGTGTGAAGGGTCTGCAGTAATCTTTCCTGCCCGTTTCCTAACTCTGGAGGTGTACAAGTCCAGGATGGGGGGCAGGCTGGAACCAATGATTCTCTCTGCAGACCTGACAATCCGTTGTGTTTCCTGTCCTGTTTGGTGGCCAACCCAAATCACACAGTGATAGAGGAGCAAAGAACTGACTGGATGATAGTGGAGTAAAACAGGATCAAAAGCTCCTGAGGCAGGTTGAACTTCCTGAGCTGGGGCAGGAAGTACAACCTCTGCTGGGCCTTTTTCCTGATGGTGTTGTTGTTTGGGGCCCACTTCAGGTCCTGGGAGATTGTGGATCCCAGAAACTTGAAGGTCTCCACAGCGGACACAGTGCTGTTGAGTATGGTGAGGGGGGGGGGGCAGTGTTGGGGGGCTCTTCCTGAAGTCCACTGTCATCTCCACAGTTTTGATTCTGTTCAGCTCCAGGTTGTTCTGACCACACCAGAGGACCAGCTGTCCCTGATGAGGCCGGTGACCATTGTGTCGTCTGCGAACTTCAGGAGTTTACCAGATGGGTCCTCTGAGGTGCAGTCATTAGTGTAGAGGGAGAAGAGCAGTGGGGAGAGCACACATCCCTGGGGGGTGCTAGTGCTGATGGTCCGGGTGCTGGATGTGATTTTTTTTTCCCAGCCTCACCTGCTGCGTCCTGTCTGTCAGGAAGTTTGTGATCCACTGACAGGTGGAGGCTGGCACAGTGAGCTAGGAGGGTTTAGGTTGAAGTACCTCTGGGATGATGGTGTTGAACAGAGCTCTTGCATATGTCCCTGGGGAGTCGAGGTGTTGCAGCATGTGGTGCAGCGGGTCCAGCAGGGGCCCTGTGATGTTCTTCAGATGGGTCAATGCCAGTCTCTCAAAGGATTTCATGACCACAAACGTCAGGGCGATGAGCCTGTAGTCATCTATTCTTTCCCAATACACCTCAGCTAATGTCTAAACATTACTAACCAACACTGCAACATCACATATGATACATTAGCAGAGCTTCAAAATCAATCTGAGCTAACCAAGTAAATCACATTGATCAATTTTGACCCGGACCAAGAATTCCCTCATAGTAAGTGTCTATACCAAATGTTAAACTACAGATCTATTTAGAATATCTAAATAGCCTATGTCTCATTAATACATGTATGATGAATCCTTAATAAATGTTTCAGAGAGCAGGGAGAGTGTATTTTTTTAAGTTTTACAACATTCGTTTTTGGAAAAAAACATGTCCTATTACACATCAGCATGTCCTGTTTTACATAAGACATAAAAACATAAAAGCCACTGTAGTGGTCATTTGTCGTATAAAACAAAATAAAACAATAATCAAACGCCGCTGATAGACCATGGTTGGTAATTTACGCAGGCAGGAAAGAGTAGATTGTCTATGCAGGCTTCCAATTTTCTTATTTATTTGGTAAATCAAACAAAACAAGCAAACAAACAAAAAGAACAAAGAAATTCCTGTCTCACGCTGTCTCTCCTGTGCTGTGCTGGTAGAAAACTATAGACCCACCCCGGTGCATGCTGGTCCTATCTACCTACAGTGGGGAAAAAAAGTATTTAGTCAGCCACTAATTGTGCAAGTTCTCCCACTTAAAAAGATGAGAGAGGCCTGTAATTTTCATCATAGGTACACTTCAACTATGAGAGACAGAATGGGGGGAAAGAATCCGGAAATCACATTGTAGGATTTTTAATGAATTAATTAGTAAATTCCTCTGTAAAATAAGTATTTGGTCACCTACAAACAAGATTTCTGGCTTTCACAGACCTGTAACTTCTTCTTTAAGAGGCTCCTCTGTACTCCACTCGTTACCTGTATTAATGGTACCTGTTTGAACTCGTTATCAGTATAAAAGACACCTGTCCACAACCTCAAACAGTCACACTCCAAACTCCACTATGGCCAAGACCAAAGAGCTGTCAAAGGACACCAGAAACAAAATTGTAGACCTGCACCAGGCTGGGAAGACTGAATCTGCAATAGGTAAGCAGCTTGGTGTGAAGAAATCAACTGTGGGAGCAATTATTAGAAAATGGAAGACATACAAAACCACTGATAATGTCCCTCGATCTGGGGCTCCACGCAAGATCTCACCCCGTGGGGTCAAAATGATCACAAGAACGGTGAGCAAAAATCCCAGAACCACACGGGGGGACCTAGTGAATGACCTGCAGAGAGCTGGGACCAAAGTAACAAAGGCTACCATCAGTAACACACTATGCCGCCAGGGACTCAAATCCTGCAGTGCCAGACATGTCCCCCTGCTCAAGCCAGTACATATCCAGGCCCGTCTGAAGTTTGCTAGAGAGCATTTGGATGATCCAGAAGAGGATTGGGAGAATGTCATATGGTCAGATGAAACCAAAATAGAACTTTTTGGTAAAAACTCAACTAGTCCTGTTTGGAGGAGAAATAATGCTGAGTTGCATCCAAAGAACACCATACCCACTGTGAAGCATGGGGGTGGAAACATCATGCTTTGGGGCTGTTTTTCTGCAAAGGGACCAGGACGACTGATCCGTGTAAAGGAAAGAATGAATGGGGCCATGTATCGTGAGATTTTGAGTGAAAACCTCCTTCCATCAGCAAGGGCATTGAAGATGAAACGTGGCTGTGTCTTTCAGCATGACAATGATCCCAAACACGCCGCCCGGGCAACCAAGGAGTGGCTTCGTAGGAAGCATTTCAAGGTCCTGGGGTGGCCTAGCCAGTCTCCAGATCTCAACCCCATAAAAAATCTTTGGAGGGAGTTGAAAGTCTGTGTTGCCCAGCGACAGCCCCAAAACATCACTGCTCTAGAGGAGATCTGCATGGAGGAATGGGCCAAAATACCAGCAACAGTGTGTGAAGACTTACAGAAAAAGTTTGACCTCTGTCATTGCCAACAAAGGGTATATAACAAAGTATTGAGATGAACTTTTGTTCTTGACCAAATACTTATTTGCCACCATAATGTGCAAATAAATTCTTTAAAAATCAGACAATGTGATTTTCTGGATTATTTTTTTCTCATTTTGTCTCTCATAGTTGAGGTATACCTATGATGAAAATTACAGGCCTCTCCCATCTTTTTAAGTGGGAGAACTTGCACAATTGGTGGCTGACTAAATACTTTTTTTTCCCCACTGTACCACTGTATGCTGACTATATATATATATATATATATATATATATATATATATATATATATATATATATTGAATAAATGCAGATATATATATATATATATATATATATATATATATATATATATATATATATATATATAGCCAAAGTGCCCACAGTGTTTACCCAAAGAACTAAATAACCCAAAACTAAGTACTTAAACAACAAACATAATATAACTAAACAAATTACTATTAAAGACAAAAAACAATATTAAACAATCAATCTAATCTAAATAAGCAAACATCTAGCATAATTATACAATACTACTTATTAATTAAACAACAAAATACTAACATCATATAAATAGCTCCAACATTCTGGCCCCTAATTGTGCATACCATCACAATTATTCTTCTCAAATGAGCTATTCCTACAACAGCTAAAACATGACATAAACTATGAATTATCTATGTGCCATGCCTTAAACTTAAGTGAATCTTCTTCTTGATGCACCTACAAAAAAAAGAATAGAGAGAGAAATAGAGGAAGGGAAAGATAGAGGTGGAGAAAACATCAGTCCATGATGCTGGACTGCTGCTTCCAATAGCAGACAGAGCTTCGTAACCGGCCTCTCCAGAATGCTGGTCCTGGTTTGAAGTCGCACAGAGCGCACCAGCCCCTTTGCATCTGGTCTTGCATCCAACACTTTCCCCATCATCCAAGATCCTCTTGGAGCTGTAGTGTCCGCAACAAGGACAATGTCTCCAATAGTGAGGCTTCTTCTTGGCCTTGTCCATTTTTGTCTCTCTTGCATCAGAGGTAGGTACTCAGAGATCCATCTCTTCCAGAAGAGTTCAGCTATGTACTGTATTTGCTTCCACCTTTTCCTAATGTATAGATCACTTTGATCAAATAGTCCTGGTGGCGTGATTGGTTTGCCCTTTAACATTAGAATGTGGTTTGGTGTGAGAGCTTCGAGGTCATCTGGGTCATCTGAGACTTTTGTGATGGGTCTGTCACAATGACCTAAATATATTTTATTGAATTTGAAAATGGCATGAACATTCTGGAACTGTTGTAATTAATAATATAACCATGTTTAATCATTACAACCATTAAACGCTGTCCTCACTGCTGTATCATAAGAAATCATAATTATCAATATTAATTCAACATTTACCTCTTAGAACACAAAACATTACATAATAAAATGCTCATTATAAACTAGTCAATAATCAGTCAGTAATCAGAGTGTTCTTCCATGTTGTCTTCCTGCTCTGACACATCCTCCAAATCATCAAGGGCCTGTTGCACACTAAATCTTGCTACCATGATGTCAGTCGCTGAAATGGCAGCTCAGGTACCTTTTATAATGTTATGACCCCCACCACCACCACCCTCCCAACCCAAATTTATTCAAATTAGTTACTTTGTAGATTATTTGATAATATTGCAGGTGCTTGTGCTTGCAATTGCAGATCTTGTGTCTGTGACAAGGCACCCTCTGACCTGTGAATGACTTCTGTTCCCTTTGTGCACCATGATCACTCCTGTGTTGTTTTGTTATTTCACTGATTCGAGATTCCCCCATGCGCCTTCAAAGACCAGCAGTCTGTCTCTGTGGGAACCTGGGCAAATGTCATGGGAACACAGACAGTTCTCGTGACAGTGTCGAGGTCCCCCTTGAACTCTGTCACCACTGTCCCATAAAAAATACACACAAACATGGCATGTACAAATTCACAGTTTGATGATTCCCTAAAACCACCATTTTCCTTTGATTTTACCCACACTGGTAGGTCTAAAATCCATCTCAATAGATACGGGTCAAATTTGACCTGAAACAGCCTCAGTGTACACAAATGTGTAGCACCTGTACAAAAGTATAACATTTTAAAATATTTTCATTTTTGTGTATTTTGGGTCACTTTATTCCTAAAGTCATCAAATTTCAGGCCAAAAGAATGACATTTAGGGTATTTTTACTGCTGTCAAATGTCAAAACGGGTCAAACTTGACCCTAACAGTATGTAAGGGTTAACCTTAGCTTGCAACAGGAATGTCATACAGATCACAGGTAAATTTACTACTGTCAGCCTATCCAAGGGGAAGAGCACCCTTACCTTGAGTAGACTACAAGGGCCCCACCAGAGACGAGCAACACTGGACTTTGGTTGGAATGCACAAAATACAATCCAGTTTTATTTGTTTTTTACAAAAAGTTTAGAAAAAGTAAAAAAAAAATTAATACAAAATGTCAAATGTATCAAGTTCTCAAAAGCCTTAAAAGACCCTCAAGACCCCAAAAAGCCCTGATCCTTTGTTGTCTCCTCCTATTTGTACCCTTCTCCCTCACGCTTTCTGCAACCTCCGGGTCCATATAAGGTAGACAACAGATCATTGGACAAAATAGTTCTCATAGTCTCATCACTTTTGACAGACCTTCTTCTTTAAGTTTAACACCCCCCCTCCCCCCCCCCCCCCCCCCCCACACACACACACACACACACACACTTCAAACAGCCATGATGTTTTATTGGTACTTACACACTGTGGTTGTTATACTACAGTACTCCAAGTTTCTCCATATAACTTGTAACTGCTGCTGTAAGAGCATTCATACTTCTTTCAAAGCCAGAAACCGTACAGCCAGCCTAATATTTCATTAACATGCAAATCTGAAGCTGCTCCATAGAAAAACAAATTGCTCTGTTCATTTTTGCAGACCCAAATTTGCAGACCCCCCACACACACACACACACACACACACTTTTGTGGAAGGTGTCTGTCTAGTCCTTACTGAACAGGATGTTCCCTAACCAACACAATAGTTAGTTTCTGAATTTACAACCTTTCTCCATGCTGGCTGTCAATCAATCATGTCCGAGTGAGTTTAACTCAAAGGTCACTTATTTCATTAGCTTTAACATACAGTCAACATTACAAGCACGAATGATTACATTTTGATAAATGATAGAAAGTCACACATCAAAGCAATTTAATAATTGAACCGTCTCTAAGCAATATGGGATTACATGCAACGAGTATATTGGTATCTGAAAATATAACACTCTTAGCTCGATAATAAAAAATAGATCGTAACTCAACATAGACAATGGAAAGTAAAAAGAATAGACAACTTGCATGAAATACAAATAACACCTTGAGATAGGACCTCCTGGCTAGAGGTCACAGGGGCCATGTTTCATACATGCCAGTTAGGTGTGAAACTATAATGCACCTTGAAGACTTCATTGTTTATGAGTCAGCCAGATGCTCAAACCACAGGATGCTGCCTTAACGCTTTTTGGGGTCTGGCCTCTCCCTCCTCAGGCAGAGAGGTGTTAGATAGCGTCAAAGTTCACCTGCAGTATGCAGCAAAACTACAGTTTCACCTTGTTTGCACGTATTTATTTAATCCATAATTTCAATAATGCGGTTAATCAATTGGTGTATCAATTATTTTAATCTAGAGATAGGTTCTCAGGGTGTAGTGTGTCTCGGACATTCTTGGTGGATACCTCAACAGAACAACACCTCCCACCTCATGCGGGACGCCCTGGCAGCGCTGTGCAGCTCCTTCAGCCAGCGGCTGATTCACCCCTGGTATGTGAAGGAGAGGCACCACAGGTCCTTCCTTCCTGCTGCTGTCAGGCTGCACAACCAGCTGTGCTCCCAGTAGACCACCAAACACAAAACAATCTGTGCAATATAAATACACTGTGAAATACAACAATTATTCTGTCTGTATATATTATATTTTCAGTTAAAGTTATATTTGAGTTATTGTGGATTTACTTAGTTCATATTATGTACTGTTTATTACTGATTTACTTATTTATAATACTTGTTTTAATGTTTTTTTACTATGTCTCTTGTTTGCACTATCCACTATGCTGCTGTAATCCTGTAAATTTCCCCACTGTGGGACAAATAAAGGATTATCTTATTTTACCCCATCTCTAAGGCTGAGTCCGGCCATCCTATGGAGGAAATCATTTTGGCCGCTTGTAGCTGCGACCTTGTTCTTTCGGACACGACCCAGAGTTCGTGACCATAGGTGAGGGTTGGAACGTAGACAGACCGATATATTGAGAGCTTCGCATTCCGGCTCAGCTCCCTCTTCACCAAGACGGTCTGGTGCAGCGCCTGCTTTACTGCTGTAGCCACACCGATCCACCTGTCGATCTCCCGCTGCATCTTACCCTCACTCGTGGACAAGACCCCGAGATACTTGAACTCCTTCACTTGCGGTAGGCACTCCGTCTCCACCTGGAGAGAGCAATCCACCAGTTTCCGGCAGAGCACCATGGCCTCAGATTTGGAGGTGCTAACTCTCATCACCGCCGCGTCACACTCAGTGTGGTCCTGTGCTGGTTAACAGGACCACATCATCTGCAAACAGCAGAAAGGCAATCCCGAGACCCCCGAACCTGACATTCTCCACCCCCCCGGCTGCTCCTAGATATCCTGTCCGTGTAAGTCACGAACAGGACCGGTGACAAAGGGCAGCCCTGGCGGAGGCCAACACCCTCCGGGAACGTGTCTGATTTATTGCCGAGAATACAAACACAGCTCCTACTGCAGTCATACAGAGACTGGATGGCCCGTTGCAATGGGTCCAGCACCGCATACTCCCGCAGCACCCCCCACAAAAACCCCAGAGGGACCCGGTCGAAAGCATTCTCCAAGTTCACAAAGCACATGTTGACTAGTTGGGCAAACTCCCAGGACCCCTCCAGTAGTCTTGCAAGGGTAAAGAGCTGGTCCACTGTTCCACTGTTCCACGGCCGGGACGGAATCTGCACTGCTCCTCTTGAATCCAAGGTTCGACAAACGGTTGGAGACTCCTTTCCAGCACCCTGGCATAAGACTTCCCCGGGAGGCCGAGTAGTGTGATACCCCGATAGTTCGAGCACACTCTCCAGTCCCCCTTTTTGAAAATGGGAACCACCACCCCGGTCTGCCAGCCCATGGGCACTGATCCCAACCCCCATGCAACTTTTGTTGGGTTGTCTTGTCAGCCAAGACAACCCAACAGTGTCCAGTGATTTTAGCATCTCAGGGTGGATCTCATCCACCCCCGGCGCCTTGCCACAGAGGAGCTTTTTGATTACCTTAGCGGCCTCCACCAGTGATATGGGTGCGTCCCCCCTCAAGTCTTCAGGCGCTTCCTCCTCTCCAGGGGACATGTAGGTCGGGTTTAGGAGTTCCTCAAAGTGCTCTTTCCACCGCCCAGCAATCCAACAGTTGACAATTGTTCCCAGCGCTAACATATAAATATAATAATACTAACGTAAGAGTTTCACTCAACAAAAAAGACTGGAGGACAGACTTCTTCAATCAATTTATTTTGCCACATATTGTACAAGGTAAAGTTACAACTCTTGTGAAATGCTATCCCCTAAGCTCCTTCGATTTGTACATTAACATTAACATTACTCACCATGTGTTCTGTCAGAAAACATTGTAGGCCAGCAGGATGCTTGGGGTACAATTAACTGCACAGCAAGTATTATTATTTGTTCGATATTTACATTACAAATTCTCCAAGGCACCAACATGGCGTGACATTAAGTCCTGTGATTCAAATTCACCCCCTGTACAGTTATTAGCTATGGAGACCAAAAAACGTATTTTGTATCAAGCTGTTTCGGTTCATTTCTGCTGTAAGGGTGGGCATCTTAACATGGAGTCTATTGGCTTTTGGAGCCAGCCTCAAGTGGCCATTTGATAAACTGCAGTGTACTACTTGTTTTATATCCGTGTTTATTAAATCTTTTGTTTGTTTGTGTTTTTTATGTGAGCTCACTGAACCAAATTCTTGTCAACTATGTCAAAATGTATTGAATCTTGAATCTGAATCTTGAATGCATAGAAACAAATGTACGATGTGAACACAGTGCTCCTTTGTATATTTCAATGAATATATCTTAAATCTGCATTATTTGAAATACAATTGAAACGTGTCTGCAACAGGCGGCAACCTCCAGTTCTGAAAGGTGAAGTCAATGGGGTATTGCCTTCAGGTATTTTCTACCTTGACGTCAAGCTCAGACCAAATGTACACATGTTTTATTCGCATCAAACCTGTCTTTTGTATTTTCATAAGGTCACGGGTTAAGAAGTAAACTAAGGTTTTCATTAAAAGTTGTTTATAAGACCAGCGCAACATAAGATAAACAACAAAATGAGTCACTATTTTTGTTTAATAACAGCTACAGTATAGGTGATGCTGAAGGTAGTTCAAACAAACGTACCCGCTAAAATATTAAGCTCAGAGGTGGAAGAAAAAGCTCTCAGTTCTTCTTTGTCTCCGGTTGATCAGCGTATCTGCTGCCAGCTTTCACAGCCATTCCCAAACCACCAGAGAAAACAAGCGCTACCTTTACATTTTTTATTTTTTTTATTATGTAAAATGTCTTCATGATAAACTTAACTCCCTTATTAACTGAGGCTGCTGATTGGGGATGCCATGTGCGTCTCCTCCCTCATCACCTCGTCTCCCTCAGCTCCTCAGTCTCTCTAGCAAAGGCTGTAATCAAAGGAGCAGCAGACTACAGTGCTGTGTCCCCACTGACACTCACTGACTGGCTTCTTTGTCATCAGCACGCAGTTGTTGGTTTTCTTGCATTTAACCCTATTCCTTGGGGGGGCGGGGGGGGGGGGGGGTACTCGGCCACAATGAGTGTGAATGTACGCAAAAATAAAGCTACAATGATGCCTCGAAGAAGAAAACTATCATATCTGACACATTATCATGCTCATTTACATAGCATGTGGTATGAGGGGCTCCTTTAAGTTTGACATTTGAAATTATATTATAATAATTAAAAGAGTGCAAAAAAATGTATCTGTACTGACAATTACACAGTTATAATTAAGATATTAACAATATCTTAATTATGTATAATATAACCATCACAGCTTTTTTGTATCTGACAATGAAAGCTACACTTTTCAACATTTAAATAGATAAAATAATCATTTTAAGCAGACATAGGACCTCAATAAATGTGTTCATACTAGTGATTCTGATTCTGTTTTTCTCACACTTAGAATTTTCTGTTACGTCCGAACAAAATCCATAAAAGGTCCAGACCCGTCTCAGGATTTGTGTACAGATAGTCTGCCTTTCTGCAGGTCTGTGTCCAGCATTGTCCTCTCAACCCCATCTCATATTTTTGGAGCAGGAATGCTTCATGTTTCATGCCCAGGGCACCAAAAGAAACAACTCCTCAGGTCACCATCAACCGCTCAGTGAATCAGCTTCCAACTTCTTTGTGCTGCTGGCAAGACCGGGGCACGCCTACAGAGGGCCTTCAGAGAACTAGCAGAGGAGGCTGAAAGTCAAGCTACCGGTTGTGGCTATGGAGGAGGGGCAGTTTCTGGGGCTCAACACCCAATAAGGGCAGCCGCAAGGGGGGTGGCAGGGACACTCCCCAGCAAGCAAAGATGCAAATCAAGAAGAACACAACCTGTAATATATAACATATTTCAAAGCAAGTATGTATATGAGTGTGTGTGGGGGGGGGGGGGGCATTGGGCACACCCTGGACAGGTTGCCAGACTATTGCAGGACTGCCCCATAGAGACAGAAAACCATTCACACTCACATTCACACCAATTTAGAGTCATCAATTAACCTGATCTGCATGTCCTTGGACTGTGGGAGGAAGCTGGAGAGAACCCACGCCGCCACGGGGAGAACATGCAAACTCCACACAGGAGGGCCCTTCCACCCCTGAATCGAAGCCGGACCGCTCTTGCTGTGAGGTGCCAGTGCCAGTGCAGGCCTACATGGACCACAGCTTTGTTCAATCTCTGTGAAATCTAACAACAGGTTAACAGAGGTAGGACAATAGGAAACAATTGAGGAGGTTTTTTTTTGCCCCGTCAGTTGTATAAACTGTAAATGAACGTATCAAACAGACTTTTCACAATACACTCAGTTCTTCTGATAAATTTGTCATGCTACACAAAGCATGATTTTGATATAATGAAATCACATTGACGTGCTGACTGGCAGTGTTTCGGGATGTCAACCATAACGTCAGACATCTTACTTTAGTTTATTTAACTTAATTCACAGAAGAGCTTGTTAAATATCAGCCGAAATTGAAAGTGTTTTTTTTGAGGAGTCATGCAAAGTCCAACGTTATGATTTAGGAGTATTTCCCCATGTGTGTGACTGTATTGGTTGCATGTGAGGCGTTTCAGGGCAGAGATCTGTTCACACTGATGTCAGATATGAATGTGAAGGAGGTGAATATGAACAGTCCTGACAGAAAGATTGGATCGAGGGGAAAAAAAAATCTGAATTGAGCATTACGCCCTGTAATGTGAACGTAGCCATAATTGTTTTGTTTTACACCGACAAGCATCGTGTTTTGAGAGCTAGGTGTAAGGACTTGAATTAATTTTGTCTCCCAAGCTCTGGAATAGCCTTGATACATATTACAGTGAACAAATCAGCAACGTGGAAACCATGTTGTACCGAAATCTCAATTATGTCATTGTAATTGTAATTTTTAATGACTTGTCAAGCACCTTGTAACACTACAGAGGTGCTTTTCTATGAAAAAAAACACTGCTCCACACTCAGGAATGCTTTGGAACAATCAAACCCTACAACAAAAGATGCCAAATAGTATATCTTTTTTTACCTTCCTTTAACCAAACTACATCAGTGATGACAAAATCAACAGAACACAGGTTGCACTCCGAGCACAGCAGCTCGTTCCAACTTCTGATTAGTTCCAGTAACTAAATTCCATGTTAGCAGGTTCCCTAAACTTTCAGACACTACAGTATTTGCATTTTACATGTTTTTAGATGAGACGACTAATTGTCACATAAATGTATGAAAACAAATCTTTCTTTTTTTTTTTTCAAAAGCCACTTTAGAATCCAACTGAAGGTCAAACGGAACATTCAGCAATGCAGCAATGTTTTAAAAAAGTACCACAACTTGCTCTAAGGCTCTATAAAAATGACTCTGACCGTTTACTGTACTTCCATCATCCATGAACAGGGTCTGAATAAATCGTGCTTTTAAGTGACTTCAAGCTGTCATTAGTGTCAAGCTGCAGTAGTTTCCCTGGCAGCTCTCCCTGCAGGGGAGGTTTTTGTAGTGTTTTTTTTTTACGCTGCATTGTCTGGGGCCACACTCCCAATGGCAACATGGGTCTTTGGAAACGACGCTTTTGTCACTCATGTCGGCACTCTGCATTTCACGTCTGCTCCACCAGGTTGAAAGGTCTTTGTGAAACTGCCTGGTCTCAGGAGAAAGGACGGAACACGCAACAGGGATGCTGGAAGTCAGTCAGAGTTGGGGGTGCTGAGAGAAAGTCAGTAGAAATAATGACATCATACCCCCCCCCCCCCCACACACACACACACAACACACACCCATCCTTGTTTTTTAGAGGGCTTAGTAACTGTGCTGGGTGTGGGGAGTGCAATTTTACATAATTTTGGACCATTATCATTATGTATTTATTATCATTAGTTTTCTATAGTTGAATAATTATTGTATTGTTGTATAGAAATATCACAGACTGTGTCTGAACATTTAATTATGACAATGTTTGCCCTGTAAAATCATCTAAAATCACTCTAAATTCAAAGAGCAGATTTAGAAAACAGAACATTGTTTTACCAGTGTTAACATTGCGCATCAGTAAACAACTGCCATTCTAACAGAATGACTGGTAAATGCTTTGTTCATTATGTACTGTTCAGGCAGGATGTGGGTCTTGAATCCCTAAATTACAGTACTCTCCTTCTCGCCCATGTCCTTCCGTGCCGTCCCATGCGTCGGCTCGTCTGGATGCTCTCCATGTTATTTGTACGCAGCCCAAAAACGTGCATTTGTAAGAAAAACCTTGATTTTAGAAAACTTGACCTGTACGTCAGAAGAAGTCACAGCAACTACACAGATTCAATGCATGAGGACTGTGAGGAGAAGGAGTGAAGCAGTGTATGGAGGATATGAGCGAGGATCTACCGCTACATATTCACCCCGCACAGGTTTATTGAGACAGTATATCTGGAGTCTCCATAGTAAAGCATCTGTTGAGTGTGTTTGAGAATTATTCATTTGGGTTTTCGAACATAAACACGGTGAAACAATCTGGAAAATAAACTTTTTTCTCTCACTGACAGCACTGTTGCGCCGTCTGTCTCTCACTCTTTACCTCTCGCCTCGCTCTCTTTCTCTCTGTCGTCGGACTTCTTCTCTGGGTCAAATTGATATAGTACCTCCTTGTGTATTGAATGAAGCGGTACACAATTTGAAGCAGCAATGCTGTGTGTCTTCGGCCAAACGGCGACGGCCATCCCTCCAAACCCTAACCCAGAAAGTTGCTGTGCTTTCGGAGAGCACAACCACCCGACCACGGCATTTTAAGAACATGTCCCCAGAAATGAATTTAGATCCTGGCCCCAACAGTCAAAATGCAACGAGTTCCACAAAAGGGTCCTAGTTCCTGTGATCTCATGTGCAGTGATCATAGACTTGAAGGGTTAATGTACTGCATTGTAACAGATGTGGAGACCACATGTTAATAGTGATGGGGAGTCCTCAGCCTACCGGCTCAGTCACTCATATTAGAATAAGTACAGTATAACAAAAACTGTTTCAATTTTCATACAGGCACCTTACTATCTAAGACACTAAGAAAGAAAGAAAAAAAAACTCTCCTTTAATACCACATGTGAAAATAGCTTAAAAGAGCCTCAGTGCACACTGTGGGCTGCCTTTGACTTATTTCATGCATGGCTTTCCAAGCATGAGCAAGTGCTGGCTATTATGTAGCACATCTGTTCCCTAGCTTTCATAAAACCTCCCATCTGGGTTCATGTTCTGTAGGTGATTCAGAACACATTGTCACTGCTAATCAATGATACCACAGTGCACTTGAAACTGCTCTGTTTTACGTATTTAATTTTTTGCCCCCTCCAGTCGGCCGTCAGTTTCCATTTGTGTCTATACAACATGCAAGTTAATTGGCAAACTCTTGACATTTGCGTGGGTAGTGTAATCCATCACAATGAGGATTTGATGTATGCAAATCAATGAGAAATTCAATGAACAAACTCTTGAAACGTAAATGATATAACTCAAGTAAGTTTACTAATTGATGTTCAGTCTGAAATAGAAATGGATTAGTAGTAAAAATGCATTAGAAACTCTTAAACTGTATTCTCTGCATCCAAAAATGTATGTGAGAATGTGAAGTATACATGATTTGTTGTGACAGGGACACTTATTGGTATGGTCTCTAACAATTTTAAAGAAACCTCCCAAAATGTTAGCTTGCCCCCAGCATATCCTAAGTGGCATTAGGTGGCGAATGCTACGAAGACTCGTCTCCCACCTTGTTGCTTAACTCAGGCTGTGTGGTTGGAGGCCGGCCTGACGGTGTTTTGCTCCCTGACTGCTCAAAGCTCAGGCAAGTAGCTCACTTCAGCTCATTTAGGTTAACAAATAGGAGCACAGAGAAAGTAAACCAAATACTTTTGAATGAGGATCATTATTCGTTGTCCATGGTGTCACTATTCATTGTTATTCATCGATATTGCCATATCAATCAGCTTCTTGCATCCTTGTTTCCTCCTGCCGTCTCTCATTCTCTTCCAAAAAGATGCGTCAGCGCAATGTTATCTTTAGTGAAAGCAGCGAAGCACTCCACCAGAGAGACCTACCTGCTTCTCTAGCCCACTGGCACAGGACATCATCAACGTCAAACACGTTTGGTACTGTATCCAACCATAATCCAACAGTGCAGTCTGTAATTCAAATGAAATCAAAGTGATCGAACACTCCCAATCCGACCCATCTCATCTTGAAACACAGACCCAGTCTGGAAAACTGGGATTTGTGGGTGTCATCTCTATTCAACCAATGTGCTTATGAGACCATTGTTTACGAGAGCACAAAGTTCTTCATAAATCTAGCCTCTTAATTTGACTCTCTAAGTGCCACGGATTAATGCATTTAACTTTAAAAAGTATATTTCTCCCGGGGAAGCATACACACGTACCCCCTTACAAGGTCCATCCACCACAGCCTCACAGAGTCCTGTGGGAAACACTTCATTACATCATTCAAAGCTGGAACGCCCCCCCCCCCCCCCACACACACACACACACTTCACAACTCATGCTGGTGCTTCTGCGCCAGTCTATTGACTGAAATAACATTATCAATTGTATCAAATGCATTGCTTGAATCTAACAAAACTCTAGCTCTCCAAAACGCTGGTTATTGTACTTATTGTGCACATCTTTACATTGGAGGAGGGCGCTAAAAGTCCCGCTCTCATGCAGTTGTCTTGGTGGTCAACAGATAATACCTTAAGAGGGGAAATGCATCTTCACCAGTCAGATTTGGGGATTGCTGCTAAATTGAGCCTAAACAATGACTGACAACAAAAAAAGAGCTTCATATGAAGTTGCTGTAATAGTATTATCCATGATGTGGCTTACATTTCTGTTGAATAATTCTGAGGGTTTTGCTTCGGTAATAAATTAAGTTTAATGTGTTCAGGCAAGAGGGAAAGGCATAGCTTTTTTTCACATCTCTGCTTCTGCTGATTTCCTGCCTGGTGAAAGGTTATCACTGCCAAAGACGGAAGTTTGATTTGTTAATTTTGGTAACGGCAGTCTTAACTCATCTTGCACTCTCACACCATGGGAACCAGAGGAACAGGGACAATCTCGCCACAAGCTTTTAGGAGATTGAGATGGTAAATCTGCTCTGCATCACCCCATCACATACACCTCATAATCAACAACTCAAACTTGATATGTGACCAGAAGCGGCCCATGTTACTCGGCCTGTAATATACAGCTGACAGCGGGATGCAATAAAAGCACTTTATCCAGCAGGGAAAATGCTCTCAGCAGGGGGGGTTCCTCATGCAGGAGCTGCTGATGTTTGCACATTTTCTCCTGTGCTTTCTGTGAATAATGTTTTCCATGCAGATCCAGAGTTTCATTCTCATGGTCCTCACTTGTGTTCTTTCATTAAAACCACAAACAAAGACCTGGAATCCAACCATGGCAAGGTATCTGCAGTTCTGCATATAACCGATGCTTCAGAAATTCATCCCAATTATCTCTATTCGCTTCTACATACATATAGATCATTGACTTCATTATGTCATTAAAGCACCATCAGTCTGTTAATTGGGGGTGTTTCAATGGCCCGAGCTGCCCTGATGCACAGTGAATCTGTGCAGTTCTGAAGTGTCAGCATTATTAATGATTTGGTCAGTATCTCTCTGAATAATATAATGCAAAGCCTAAGTAATTTGCTATGTTACACAGAGACTCTGAGACCATATTGGAGTTCATCTCAGGTTCACTCAAGTTCATGACAGTGGGGTTTTTTCTCGAGGGGAACAGAGCTTGGCTTGAGGGTGTTGAGGATGTTCTGGTTTGTATGGGCTGGGTCAGTGTCTCATGTTGTCCCATATGACCTGCAGTGCCTACAATAAGTGAATTCCTGCCTGCTATGAAGATTCCATGCAATCTGTTATAAATCTCTTCAATCGGGATGCAGAAGGTAAACACTAACTGGTTTCTTTATGAAAAAAACAATAGGTATGGAGGACATTATTGCACTGTAAATCTGTCATTTTTTGTCAAGTGACTCCTAATATTTTCTAGTATTTGAGCAGTAAAGCTCACTCTTGACTTTGGAAACAGTAGATTGACAAAAACAAAATGATCCAATGTCCATTTTCTGACTCAAATTCAAGAGGAGTCCAGTGGACGGCTAGAGAAAGATCACATTCAATGCCAGAGGCCACCTTCGAACAAAGACGGGAGTGAACATCCCAATCCAATGCAAAGCACTGGACACTGTCATGTGCTTAGCATTTATAATGCATTAACATGCCAGGAGTGCACTTCATGATGAATATCAGAGTAGTCATCAGAGATAATGAGTTCTCAGATGGATGGAGACCTGCCAGTGCTCATGACACCCACTCCCATGTAAAGCAAAGTGGTTCAGCAGCCTCAGGAACCCGGGGGTGTCCATGGCAACGGAGCTGGATAGTTCTTTTACCTCAAAGATGAAATGCATAAAAGATTCACATAACGTAAATCAATTACGCACGAAGTCTAGTGTTCGGACCGCACGTGATGTTGTCGTAGTCTGGCAGCAATCACCTTAACTATCTACCTCCGTGGCTTCATGTGCGACACAGTGATGATGTAGTCAGTGAGCTAAACATCAGACGACATGTCAGAAGAGGGACCGTGATCGCTTCTGCTCCCCGGGATCCTAAAGACACAGCAGCTCCTTTTTGCAGCTCTTGCAGCCTGTGAAGTCGCCTCACTCACAGCTCACTTTCTGTGGCAATTTCACAGCCTGTTGATCCTATTTTGGGGTCAATTTCACTACAATGATGGCGCACATTCTCTAATCCGCTGCTGCCCATTATGAGTGTTCAAATAATATATTTAAGGTCTATTCTATTTTTTTTCCCCCTTTATTTGACAACACAAGTCTAGCACACACACACAGGGGATTTTATTCTTTGTTTCCAGATGGCCAGACGCTCCACTAGTGGAAAAAAACAAAACAAGCAGAAGACAAAGGTGCATAAATATGAATAAAGGCTAGCTGTCAGCCTCTTAATGAGGTTCGTGAGTAATGAGCTGCAACACGGTTGTTTGTCACTCTTTGACACGTAGCATGTGGACAACTTCATCTAATCCAACTGTATCTATTAGATCCTGCTGCTCCCAACTGCCGGTGATACATGGGAAATATAATGGTTTCAGAGTGGTCTATTGATTTACTAAAGAGTCTTGTGCTATGCCTTCATAACATGTAATGCTGTAAACATGTCAGTTGTTGACACTCTGTTCACAGCAAACAAACAAAAAATGGCTTAAAGAATAAATCAAATTTCTAGATTTATTTTCTTTGGCAAGACTTCAGCATGCTGGTTTCAGTCTACTCGACACCTTTCAGCAGCTACTGGCCAGACTGTCGTGACATTTGGTATGGATATTGGATTAATGAATAGTAATGGTGCCCCCTTGAGCTTTAGTCTAATACTACTCCAGAACCAGCTCCATGTCGAGTCCCAAACTGGACCTGTGAGCCGCTGGCCCGTTACTACCTGCAAAGTTCTCTTGCAAGGGTTTCATTGCCGGGCCCTAAAGACTGACAAGTAACTGACCAACAAACACAGCAACTCCAGTGGTAATTCTCAAGAGTCTTCTTGACACCCATTTTGACAAACACGTATTCGTCATGCTGAGGACAAATTTGAATATGTACAGCCTTGGTACTGCAAGGTTCTGAGAACATACGTAACAATCTGAATTGACAGACGGCGTTTGAGCCCGCTAAACATGCACACATAGGACAAAAACAAACCGTGTTAATAGATGAAGGGACACTCTCCACAGAAAGATGCCAGAGGGCTTTTATTTGAAACAGGGAGCAAGATCCCTGAATATTAATATTAATATAAATTTTCAATTTGAAAACATCATCACGGTACGATAAAAATGATAGAACAGAGTAGCCCATAAGGCTCGTCACCACTTTATTATTTAGCGTCTACAGTATGTTTAAAACCACTTTTTTTCTCCTGAAGCACTACTTCACTTTGTGACTTAAGTTTTGAGGAATGCCTCGGCACCTCGTTGGTCAGGACCTATATATATATATATATATATATATATATATATATATGGATGTGTATTGGCTAGAATCCGGCGATGCGATACATATTATGATACAGGTGTTACGATTCGATGCACTGCGATATATCGCCATACTGTAAGCAAGGCAAGATATGTCGTTTTTTTTTTTAACTATAATTATAGGAAAACTATCAAAGTATAAAGAACACAACACCATATGAATATGAATTCATCTGACATCATAGCCTTGCTTTTAGTGCATGTCCAAAGGAATTCTACGAACCCCCTTAACTCCTGTAAGGTTCATTTTTTCATGTCTGAATAAGTTCATTTTCTTGTGCCAACAACTTATGATCACCTGTTGGGACTGAAGGGGCTCCAACGAATTAACATTTTCCTACATCAGTAAAAAAAATTAAATTGCTTGCAGAATTTTCTAGGTAAACAAATTAGGTAAATAAAAACATTTAAACAGATGGTATTACATATATATATATATATATATATATATATATATATATATTGTTTTAAAATTGTATTTGTTTTAGAGATTCTATATAGTATGACAAAACATATCGCGACACGCAAGTGTTAGACACAATATTTTCTCTCCATTGCATGCGCTGTACTATCATGAGCCCGACATCGTTCGTGAATCGGACCTTTAGACGGGGCAGCAAGGACGTCGCAAGGAATGCGCAATTCATGGTGCTGTCAGCCGCCGCAGTCCATTCTTTGTGTCAGTCCGTTGTCGTTTCAAAAATCTCCTCAGTAAACGATCCACTCTGCCTTATCAGGTCCTCCATCCATTATAATAAACACAAAGTCAGCAACTCTGCTTATCTGTTGATCATCTGAGCCCAGAGCACATTAATGTCTGTAAGTCCCGGACCAAAAAAAGTGTTGGCTCATCAATCAATCACTCTCCAATTAAACGGCACTTCACCATCAATTGATTAATGTGAAATAATGAGGAAGGCTCGCTGCCGTGTGTAAAATGACAAATGTCAGGCTTGGGAGGGGCACTGCGGCTATCATGCACTAATCATAATGGACTAATCCATTAACAAGGATTCAGCAGCAGGGGTTCATTAGCTGAGGGAGACGTGTGCAGCCCCAACTTATCTCCCAACTCAAGTGTCTTCAGAGGGGACGCTTTACTCCTCTGTTGTGCTGCAGGAACGCCAGCAGAGACTGTGTGCGTTTCTGTACGCACTCAACGGAGTGTGCTTGTGTACATGTGTATTTAGTGTACTCAAATGGCAAGTTTTGAAAGAATCACCAGATGGCTGTGTTCTTAGGGGGAGATTGCCAAGGTTAATGATAATGACGAATTAACAGGATTGATGTGTAATTAGACTGATGGATGGAGTCACAGGGAGCGTAACTTTTGTGTGTGTGTGTGTGTGTGTGTGTGTGTGTGTGTGTGTGCACATACGCACGCACAGAGGCACGAACCAACGCCATTACAGAGCACAATTCCCTTGGGTCTATTGTGCTCAGCTCATCTTCAGACGTACAGCGCAATGTTCAATGTGATGGAGGACACCGTTTAAATGCCATGTCATCATCATGTGAGATGATTCTCACATGAGTGTATGTGCACACACACACACACACACACACACACACACACACACGCAGACATATTTAAATGGCATGTCAGCATGCCATGTTACACATGAATCAAGTGTTTCTTCTCCGTTTAAGGAGCTTGTGTAGATGGCTGGTAGTTTTCTGTTGGAGCATCTAGACAGAGTCTGGGCTCAGATGTGCTAATTTCATCTAACAGAAATCCATACTTACATAAGTGTGAATTTATCACTGATTCCATGCGTATGCAGCATAATCAAGCAGACTGCAGAAGGCTAGCTGTCCAAAGTTAAAATATGGTTACTTTGTGCTGTCCTCCGCAATGGAATTTAACAACCGGAGGTTACATAGCTCCCAAAACACGAGGAGAAAGTTCTTTAAATTTGCCACAGAAAAGGAAGAGAAAGCTGCATTTCTAGAATAATTACATGAAATAGAAGACACAAAATAACTTAATTTAAAGGAGCTGGTTAGCCTTTTAGTTAGTATTTTGTTTTGCTGTCCTCCCATTCAGTCAAACTGTTTTTCTTGTGCCATCCAGAAGGTGTTGTCCGTCTGCACTCTGCATGATTCCATGTGAACACAGCATTACTGTTGGAGCTAGACAGCCCCTCTGGTGTAACATTATAGTCCAAGGCCCTAGTGAAGCCATTTTTTGTCCTTTCCCATCTCACCCACACAGCCAAACAAGAGACTTCCCTCCTCCGTCTTTATCTCACTGTTATCTCCTCGGTGCTTTCACCCCTAAATAAAGCAATCTGTACTCCGATAAGGACCTCCCTGGAGACTGTAAATTGGCTCCCCTCTAATTGAACCTAAAATGTCTTACTGGAAATGCAGCCATATATTCACACAGCATTATTCTCCATCAGCAGAAATAAAAGGAAGCATTATGCATGTATATGTGTCTCTCACTGCTCGGTTGGTTACAGAACCTTGAAGATTTTTGATGTTGTTTTTTCACATGCAGTGCCTACTAAATTGCAGCCCTTTTTCTTCAAAAGATTCGATACGCTTTTCTGTTTTATTATTTATGTTTTAATCATACAAACTACTTATAATGACTAACATCCACTGTTACTTACAGTACTTACTTACTGTCACTACTTACTTTATGGCGTCAGTGATTGCAAAATCACTGACGCACACCTATGGCCACATAAGAACATCACTATTAATGACAATGTTCAGGTCCAGCCTGTTAAAAGACATTTCATTGTAATCTGACAGATTCATAGGGCTGCCACCTCTAAGTAAACTCATCAGTTGTTTTTTTCATGCTGAATTACTTATTTCCAAGAAACACATGAGTACATATCTGGTAAACAGAAGATTTAAGGTAGTTGTGTAATTCTTTGTGAAGACACTCAGTTTCACAGGTCTATCGTTAAGATCAACTAATCAATTAGTCGACAAAATTGCATGATTGTTAGCCTCGGACAGCTACAGATCTAGTTACACTCTTTGTCCTATTTTACTACTGTAATGTCAACACATAGCAGTATTGTGTTGTATTAGGCTCTCAGTAGGTATTTTTTGTAGTGTGTTTCAGCACAACTTTTACATAAAGTGTCTAGCAGAACTGCACTGAGTGAACCAAAACCCAGAATTCCATAAACATCTGTAAAGAACAATAAGGGTCACTTTGCATGCTATAAAAGCTCCATGACATGGCAGAAAAGCTCTGTCACAGTTTACCCTACAGAATATTAGCTTAACATTTTGACCTTTCTAAATGATGTTCTCTTTCTGTACAGAGTTACAAAAGTTATTCAGCACCCACTGCTTCATTTAAACAAAAATGACACCCACTATAATAACACCCACTGGAACTAATTTAACACAACTTACGGTATGTTGAGTCAGCCGCCAAACTCGGCTTTAAGAAGGCGACCAAAAAGAATGATAAACTCTCAGACATGGGGGAAATTCTCTGAAAAGAAACATGCTGAAAATCAAGATGTAATAAGACCCCAGAGCCAGCCCCAAAAGAGGGAGGTTTTTGGTAAATGGACTGTACTTGTATCGCGCTTTTCTAGTCTTCCGACCACTTAAAGCACTTTAACACTACATGTCATCATTCACTCATTCACACCTATTCATACACTGATGACAGGAGCTACCACGCAAGGTACCACCTGCCCATCAGGACTATTTAGCATTCACACGTAATTTGGGGTTAAGCATCTTGCCTAAGGACCGATCCGCCGATCTTCGGATTGTAGGACAACCCGCACTACCAATAAGCCACAGTCACCCTAAGCCCCATGTTCTCTAAGCACCTTCCCTGGCCGACATTAAAATCTGTCATTTTTTTCAAAATATAACCCGAACAATATACCAGACAGAAGGTCTGGCTGGTACAGGTTGCCTTCGTTAGTGCTGGTTTGGTTTAGGCATGAGGAGTGAGGCCGGTTAGGGTAAGAATATAAGGATAAGCCAATCAGAGGCAGAGTAGGACGGGTCATGCCTTCGCCACAGTCAGAAAAAAAAGACTGTGAACGGGAGGGTCCAATAAGGTCAGGATGACTGTTTGTCGGACAAATGGGATTTCGGCCAATTGGGACTGTTTTCAGACTATTTGGGTATCCGGATAATGTGACGTCGGAACAATGGCATGACACTGGAGGAGGTATTGATCCACTGGTACATGGACAGGCTTCTCCAAAATAAACTAAACTATAGTCTAGTAAGTAGCAAGTAGAATTGCCAACTTTCTCACTACCAAATCAGGGACAAAAGGTGGAGTGTAACAGTCCCACGTTTAATGCCAGTTCCCAGCCAACGCCCCCCCCCCCCCCCCCCCCGTCCTGTTTCCAGAAAGGCATATCTTGTAAACAAGTCGATTCATTTAATTGCAGGGTGTCAGCATTAGATGGCTCGTTTTAGTGAATAACACATAAACTAACTGAGGCACAATGAAGACTCGTGTTTCTTTGTTTAGGCCATGGTTTGCAGTGGATGTTTCTCAGACTTACAGTAGTTGCTGGAACCTCGATAATATTTTCTGCCCCTAGTTATTATGCACATAATTCAACATGTTCTGAAGTGGAATGTAACTAAGTACATTAATATAAAATATAATCATATAAATATTATATATTCATCACAGTACAGAGATATTTTCATTTTATTTTTGATCTTTTTCTTAAGCCTGACCATTTGATGGCAATCAGAGAAAAAAATCCTCGGTACAAAGGCAAGTGAGACTGGCGCTCTGAGGAAAAATAAGACAATCCTGAACATGTTGATCTAGGAGGCTTTCCCAACGTTTTGGAAAACTGCCACCCACCCAACAAAGCTCCTTTGAGCTTAACAAGACAGTTGGTACTGTTGTAGCTTAGTCCGTGTTTAAACGCATGGTCCACAAAGAGGCTTCCCTTGCCGCGATTTGTCATTTTCCGCAGTAGATGTCACAAAGAATGCACCGATATTGCTTGCTCTTTTAGAGTGTGGATTTCTTGAGCACTTCTGTGAAAGCATGCTGAGTTCGGTCATTCTCACCTCTAGAACTCATGTTTGTAGAACTCTGAGAATCTGCAGTCCTATGCAGTTCCTCTCAAACTTGTGATGAGTAATTTTTACAACCCATCTGAGTGCTGAGTCATACTGTACTGTGTAACACCTTTTGGGCAATTAGCAAAAAACAATGTGCATGCACAAAAAAAAAAAAAAAAAAGGTAAATGCTGTTTCCCTCAAAAAGTCCCTCCAAATTGAAGAACAAGATATTTCCATGGTAACCGTTCTCCAGAATGTCACATAGGCATTGTATGATCTGAGGCCACTATTGACAGCACAGCAACGGTAAGCCGTGCCTTCAAAAACTGTTGGAAAAAACCCCCAAAAAACATATGCAAAGTTAAAGTTTGGTGAGGCTTGGGTAAAGGGAAAGATCATTATTTGGGTTAAAATGACTACTTTGTTACGGGTAGGGGACCTTCATCATCATGGTTACAATAGTCGCCACTTTAATTAAGGAATGAATGCAGTCAACGCTGACTGCAGAAACTAAACAATGGTAAAGTCCGACATTTTGTCAAAGGGCCATTCACCCCTACCTCCACCTTATGCTTGTTTTAAATGATATGTGTTGTTTGGGTGGGGAGTCAAAAAGTGACAGAGCAGCGTTATTTATAACATACGGAAACACTGCTTGCAATAGTCCACCATTCACACACATCCTATCCATGCTGGCTAGAGCCGTACTGTGCATTCCAGCAATAAGCACATCCAGTGAGCTCGCTGTCAGCTGGTCGGTGCTCACAGCGCGGCCAAATGGGTGTAATCCTGAAACGGAGGTCTCCATTCTCTCTCTTCACAGGGCAGCCAAACACAAGGCTAAACAAATACAGTAAAGACCTACACATACGGTTACTATTTTTTTTAAACTTCACTGTTAAGATGTGAAGATCAGGCTGCATCAAAGACATTTGAAATTGTCTCTTGCGACGCCATTTTGCTGTTGCAACAAATGTGTGGTTTCGTGTTTTCCATCCAGCCTGAAAATTTGGAACTTAACATCCACTATCAGAAACGTACTGAAATCAAAATATCATTAGAATACAACCATAACTAACAAAAGTTAATGAAGCTTATTTATTTATCTGTTGTTGTAAATGTGCAGGTCTTCCACCATCTGTCAGGGAGTGCTGTGCCCCCTCTGCCCCCCCCCCCACACACACACACACACACACACTCACACACACACTTCCAATGGCCATGATGTTTTATTGGTACTTACACACTGTAGTTGTTATACTACAGTACTCCAAGTTTCTCCATATAACTTGTAACTGCTGCTGTAAGAGCATTCATACTTCTTTCAAAGCCAGAAACCGTACAGCCAGCCTAATATTTCATTAACATGCAAATCTGAAGCTGCTCCACAGAAAAACAAATTGCTCTGTTCATTTTTGCAGACCCAAATGTTTTATTTTTTTACCCAAATGCTCTATTTTGGACAGTAGTTTGAACAGTTCAGGACTAGAAAATGTCCCAGTGGACACCTTAACACCCAGCAACTCAGCTTTGAGCTCCTGACAGCCACATGTAGAAGACTCAGACCGTGCTGCTATTAAGATGACACATCGGCTGTTGCGTAGAATGAATTGGGAATTGGTTTGCTCTAACTGTAAGGCTTCTCTGACTTACAATTGGTCTTGGATTCAAGTTCACAGTATGATCATGCAAATATAACACAGCCTATATAGAGAAAAGCATGCTCAGAGAGACATTTAGGGGTGAACACACAATGCAGTTATTCTTGACCTTTGGATCTGTGGCCTTGTTCAAACTACAAGACCAAATTTTGGGCATATTACAGATTGTATGCAGATTGCTTTTATAAAGTCTGGACAGCAAGCAAAAATAAAAATAAAAACACATCAAACATTATTTTTGCAAGTAGGATTCAAACCACATTTTGAGGTGTTCCAATCGAATTTCTACAAATATGTCCTGACGCTCCTCAATCAGTGTATTCTCACACACACACACACACACACACACACACACACACACACACACACAGTACATTGCAGATGCCACCAAACCTCTTGCTGCACAGTGAAGTCGTCATGACATTTTAAATAATGTATAATGTATAATGCAATGCGAGAACACATGTCCACTTCAGGAGAGACCTTTCGGCTGCTGACAAGCATTTCAATTATGTTGCAATGGAACTGCAGTAGAGCTACAGTAGTGTCACCACTACTGGCATTACAGTGAGCGTATCCGTGAATTGTTATGGTCGTATTGGCCTCAGCAAAACGTTACACCCTGTCCAGCAGGCCACTACGGCTTTTTGGATCTGAGCAAGTTACACAATGTCGCCAAGCAAAGGAATCACTGTCACTGAAATTTCTTCAAGTATGGCCATTTCGTTTTCTCATGTGTACTTTCGGCACATCCATCAATTAAATCTATACACACAATATAGCAGCTAACCACACATGACCTTTATGTAACAACAAAACCAGCTGAGCTGCAGTATATTTATCTTATACTTTTCATGCATCCATTTTTTTGCTTTTGTTAGAAATAAAAACTATGGCCAGAATGCGCCAAAAAAACTAAACAATTAAAAGTCTGTCAGCCACAACACTGTCCTGCAAATATTTCAGAATAAAAGCTTTTGGATAACAAATGAAGGGATTCTGTCCATCGGAGGATGCTAGAGAGCCTTTATTTTTTAAATGGAACAGTAAGTGTTAAATAAATGTATATATTTGTGTATTCATCAATATTCCCGGGTTTTGGCAATCCACTTTGTGGATGTACTTTTATTATTACCGAAGGCCCTTTATGCATTGAGATTCTCTAAACCAAACACATTTACGTGTTATTCATCTCTGTTGGTCTGAAAGTGCATCCGGTAGAGGGTGACGCCATCATGGTAAATGGATTTATATATATATAGATACACAGATGTACAGCCGACCACTCAAAGTGCTGTACAATTCATGTCAAAATACACACACACACACACACACACACACACACACACACACACACACACACATACACTGAATAGTAGACTACCCATCAGGATCCAAACTAATGCACATTCACGTACACTCACACACCAATGGCACAGCCTTTGGGAGCAATTTGGGGCTCAGTGACCTATTCCCAATGTCCCCCCTAAGGCCTTAAACCCTGAACCCTCAGACTTACTGACGTCACGTGGTAAGTGGTTGAGTGTGAGAGACTGTGAGGGCTTGAAACGGTGAAAATACGAATGGGAGAGCACTTTGCTGCAATATATCACTTTACCACGAACAAAAATCTTTGTTCAATCGTGGGTATTTATTTGAACTTTTTACTCCCTGATTTGAACATCTTCCAGGCTCTGTCCTCACAAGATGAGAGGTACTTAAAACAAATCTATTTACTTGTTTTTGTCAAAACAGCTTCAATAACAAAAGGAAATGAATGAATATGAATAAATCTGTATAATATAATCTCTAGTTTCATTCCTCTGATTTCATGTGTTTTTATGTTCCTGAGTAAATGTAATATTCCAGACTAATACCCATGTGCCGTCCTCTTTGTTTACCTCTTTTTACATCTCCATGCTTCCACTGGTAACCCCGTGTTTAACGTCACATTGCTATGAATTGTGGGTAATTCCCATGGGCAAAGTCTGTAAAAATGCAGACTGACAGAAAGAGTTCATAAAGGGCTCAAAATGTCTGCAAGAAAGACTCAAACTCTCAATGATTTGACAGTGGGACAGAACTAAACCCTCTCTGACTTTACGGGAGTGCACCTCAAAGTCCGTGAGTGTGGAGATTGGGATTGGGCCAGTTATCCTGCCTGAGGACACTACGAGATGAGAACTGGAGGAGCCGGGGATCGAACTACAGATCCACCGAGCTCTACCTCTGAGCCACAGCTGCTCCTTTTAAAATAGTATTGGTGACCCCTTGATTTTTTTCTGTAAGGCCACCATTAGTCCAAACACCCCATCCCAAGATGAAAAATATTAAAAGAACTGATACACATTAATTAAGTTACTTAAATGTATGTTTCCCAGAGGATGGAACCTATTCATTTTGGACACTCAGGACAAAACGTAAGCAGGAATAATAAGAACTCTATTAGAATCCTCATTATGTTGCTTCTTCTATATGTAGAGTGAGGTGTAATTTATATTGACATAGTGTCGTTTTGTGTAAACCACCCTCTCATTTATCCAAAGCTTTTTTATATATTTTTTTTATTTCATCCCAACAATGCAGTTTGAAAGACGATATCTTTGAAGCATAGCAAAACGCAGAGTTAGTTAGTCTCACTCTTAAAGTAAGGAACACCATGCCCACCTACACACACACACACACACACACACACACACACACACACACATACACACACGCAGCAGTGAATGGTGGGTAACACAATATAGACCATGGCTTTTTCTTATTTCTCTTTTATCCTACAAATGATCATTATTTGATAAAAAAAAAAAGATCAAATAGTATGAGAATGCATACTGCAGCTTTTCAAAATATTAAAATTAAGTTATAAGCACTAAGGGTTAGGAAAATAAGACATCTTACAATCTTAAAAGTGCTAGTTTAAGCAATGGCCTGGGACCTTGGTAGAAAAGGAGTAGGTGTCGAAAAATGCATCCTCTTTAATGCAAAGCAACAACACTCAATGTTGAGGGACTGCAAGCAAGCAAGTACACTGAACTGTGAAGATTTTTAAATGAGGGTGTTCCTGATAAATATTCCTTCTTCTTCACCGACTAAGTTGATAAAAGGTCAACAGTGGAACTTCTTTCTAAATGGCTGATAGTTGTCTTTTCATTGTTAGGGTTATGGTGTAGCCACAATGTTTGTATTGATGAGTACGTAATGACCGTACGTACGTTTTCTATACAAACGTGTCCATTTTGTTAAACACTGAAGAATTATGGGTAAACAAGTTATGGAATCAACTCTCTGCTCCATGTGATACATGGACAATGCATCCTAATGCATGAAATTAATTTAACATTTTACCTTTATAATAAATACTATTTATGTCCTTTCTAAACTTTTTTTTAGTTTTACTTATTTTAACTCAGACTATATTCTAGAATAGAAATAACACAAATAGCTGTACTTAATTAATATCTTGATCAACTTTAAAGGCAAGCAGAATCTACATCAGTGATTAACAGAAAAGAGTTCAAATTTTTAATTTTTTTGCGCTCCTGACAGAATTTTTTTTAGGCGACCAAAAATGTTACAATTAACTTTCATGAACTGAAATCACACATTGAAAGGGTTGAAGTTGTAAGACAAAAAATACATACAATACCCACACTGGATAATCCCAAGGTAGCCCCGCCCTAAATCATCCCCTCTTTATGGTCTGTTTGACTCTAAATGGAGCATAATGTACTAAATGAACATCATGCTGTATTGAAGAAGACTGTAAACTAGAGATTGAGACATAAACTCATGTTTACAATGTTTACTGAGGGAATAAATCAAGAGAGAAGTAGAGTCATTTTAGACTAGACTTCTATACAACCAGACTTCTTTTTGCAAGCGAAGTTAAACTTTGGGACAGTCGTGCTTTGAGCTAAATGCTAACACAATGCTAACATATGGATATTTAGCTGCTATAATGTTTACTGTTTGTTAGTTTAGCGTGTTAGAATTGTCAAGGCACTAAGTTAAAGGCAAAATGCAGTTTTCAAACTGCAAACTTTCCTGTTACCTACAAATATATAAATATCTCATCTGCAAAAGAACACTTGAATGGCATTTCCTAGTTGATATATTCAGTGCATCAAAAAATCATAACTGAAGCATGTAAACATGTGAGTGTGTGTGTGAGATAGAGAACACCAGTGTTGCCGCAGGTTGAATTTGTTGTCCTCTGGTTGGGTCGAACATTTTCCATTCAAGTTACATGAATAATATCTATCAATAACAATCCATCAGATCAGCTCATTCACACATTGAAGGGTCAAAAGAATGGGAAAGTGTAAACAGAAATATAGAATGGATGGAAAAGTGTAGTTGGGGATGATACAAAAGTTCAGTAAATGTCTATTTAGATTTGTTTTGTGAATGAAATGTTGTGAATTAACAGGATAAGGTGCATCATTCGAAATAAAGTAACCAAAAATGCTAATTTACAACTGTGTTTACGATAAGTATATGATTAAAATGTAGTGAACCAACATGGTAGGGTGATGAAATAAGGCATTGCATTACTACATAATAACTACAGTATAAAGTAATAGTAATCTACATTCATGTTGGAAGAGGGAAAAAGGAAGAATGGACCAAAGCAAAGCCTCAGTGAATTAGTCAACACATTGACAGAGCTTCTTTATATAGATAATAATATACTATGTCTGATTAACCACGGCCATGTTAGGATCTAGGTGAAAGAACTATTAATGCAGGCTCACTAAACATGTACGGTGTTACTTTGTAGATACTACAACACAGGTGGCAATGATTGCAAGTCTGTTGGTCTTTAATAACAGTGTATATGGTTTGGCGAGGGCATACTTTGAGTTCTGACATCGGGCATGTTTTTGTCTGGTGTGATTGGTCGTTGGGCTGGTTTTGTCACACGCACCTGACAAGAGCAGACAGAGCAAGCCTGAAATAAAAGAGCATGATACAGCGTGTGTGGAGAAGAGCTGTCATGAAGGTGTTGCAGCAGCCATGACCACCTCTGCCTCGGCTCGGCTTCTTCCCCGGAGACTTTGCGCTTTCTCGCCTCACAGGTTTCCATTGAATGGGGTTGCACCTTTGCCTGCTGCTGGGGCCCTGCCTGACACCCACTACTACTATTATTATTATGATTATAAGTCACGTGTTTATACTGTTACTATTACCGCTTTTATTATCATTATTCTATTATATCCATTATTAGTAGCTATCAATTTTCAATTATTATTTTTGCTATTATTAGGATTTTATGGATCCATTCTGTCTTATCAATTGACTATATTGTAATTATTTTTTGCATGTTCATTATGTTAACTGGTTATTGCACTTCTGTCCATCCTGATGTAGGGATCTGTCCTCTGTTGCTCTCCCTAAGGTGTTTTCCTTTTCTTCCCCGTCCGTTAAAGGGTTTTTGGGGGAGTTTTTCCTGTTCTGATGTGTGGTAGTGCTGGGCGGTATGATCAAAAATGTGTATCACGGTATTTTGTAAGATTATTGCAGTTTCACGGTATTTTTTTTTTTTGCATTAACGCATTAATTAATTAACGCCGAAAATTATTTTATCGTGCGTTTAATTATTAAGCGGACATTTTTAACACAAGAACTGGCCGCCCAACCGGCTAGCGAAAGGTGAATAGCTGTTTGTGTGGCGTGTCTTCCGTCACTTCCTGTTTCCTTCACCTACATTCCCCTGGGTCCTAAGTCCCTCCCATTACAGCTTCTTATCACCCTCTATGTACCAACATACATTTATAACAAATACCACACATATTACAAGGTAATCAGCGTTGCATATATGTCTAACCAAAATACCCAAAAAAGCAAAAGTCTCTTTGTTCCTCCTGCATCTCGGATTTTGACAGTGATTTGCCTTGATAAGCGTTAGTTGTGGGTTATTAATTGTTGTGTTATAAAGTTATAACCATAACTAGGGTTCCCTCTCAATACACTTAAGACAACTAGGTCTGACCATAGTGCCCGTCGTGGCGAACAATATATTTTGCTGCCTGTTGAAGAGCGACAGCAGTTGTTTCAACTATGCGTACGTATGGCGGTATATGAAAAATGAATATCTTATGGGAAATTAAAACCGGTATACCGGTTGAACCGGTTTACCACCCAGCACTAATGTGAGGGTCCTGGGACAAAAGATGTTGCATATGTACAGATTGTAAAGCCCTCTGATTAGTGATTTCTGATATTGGGGCTGTACAAAATAAAATTGATTGTTTTTAACAACTTGTAACATGCATTATAAATGGGACACACTATAACCTACCTACTAATATACTGTAAGACTCTGTAACACATTATGACATGCTATAATACCAGCTATAGATATGGAATCAGTGTGTTCCCGAGATTTGAATATTGCTTTAATTATAAGTAATAATGTCATCGAGAGCAATTTAATTTAATTTAATTTGAGTTTCAAGCTTTTAGGGGGGATCTATTTGCAGAAATATAATATAATATTAATAAGTATATGTTTTCTTTAGTGTTTAATCACCTGATGAAGAACATAAGAATTGTGGTTTTTTTTGTTATCTACATATGGGGCCGTCGTTTTTTGCGTCGGGCATCGTACTTCTCCGACACAAGTGTCTGTTGGTTTCCACTGCAACCTCACCGCTTGATGTCGCCAAATCCTACACACTGCACCTATCAGAACCGCAAACAATGTGGAGTGCAAAAGACAAAGATCATTGTTTCACATGAATCAAAACTTTGTTTTCAACATAGTGATGCTTTTGTTAAGGCTCCACCACCGTCTCACCAACCGTCTCACCAAAACTAGGAATGTAACAGCCAGTACTGGTTTACATCAGTTCTATACTGCCACAGGTATATAAAAAGCAGCAAGGGATAGGACACAAACGCAGACAGCCAGGCAGCCAGGAACAGTTTAGGGGTCCTAATTGTAAACCAATACAAAGGGCGTACAGGTCAGGGCAGCCCAGGTTAACAGGGTCGGGGCAGATAAAGGTACAGGCAGGACCGGAGGCTGGAATGCAAAGGCACAAAGTAGCATTGAAGATCTGGCCAGGAGCAAATGGAGATGGGCTGATATAAATACTGTGGGGGGGGGGGCAATTGGGCAGTGAGGAATAGGTGAGCAGGTGGAAGTATGGGTCAGGTGACTGGGACCGGTGGCAATTTCTTATGTTCTAAAGAGTTCCTTTGAAATGCATGGGCCTTGGGGAAGTGAGAAGTGACTGAAGACGGGGACAGAAGGACAGACTGAGTAAAATAAAACATCTGAGGCAGCCGCCGTGACATTTGCTGTTGCCATGGTATCAGGTGTAAACAGTCATGCCGTCAGTCTATAGTTGGGAGCTGATGGAAACATCTAGGGATATCATTTGATTAAAATGTCATTTTGTGAAAATAATTCGGCACTGAGTTGTTGTAAATAATGATAACACAACTGTTGCATTGACTGACTGACATTGTTGCCATCTTTAGAGTTTGTAAACCGGCAACGTGCCCTGTCTCACCTATACTGCCACTGTCTCTGACTATCCTCAGAGAGCAGAGGCAAGGAGACTTAAAAGCACCAGCATGTTTGAAATACAATGATGGTGACTAATGATAGAGGGTGGATGGGTGCAAATGGAATGCACCCTAAATCTTTAGAGAGTGATGAATGGCTCTATCATGCAAGAGCAGCATATTTCACAGTTGCCTAAGGGAGTCGGTTTGCACAGAATTGCCAGCCAAGAAAACAGGGTTTAAGTGTTTTGAACCTTTTCATGTCTCAATCACTAAACCCATCTCTTTGCCAATGCTAAACAACAGCCGCCGTGATTTACGCCAAAGCAAATGTGGAAGTTGCAGTTGTTCCAATACCCCCTGCGTGCGTACCAGCTATTTTTTGGCCACACTGCTTCCCTTCTTCTGATAAAGAAATGCATTTATTTATTTTTTCTCAGCCAATAAAAATGGGCCCAAAATATCACCTTTTTTTCTTTCTACCAAACTCTGTTGTTGTAAACCTGAAAATGCCTAAAATAGCATACCCAAAATGACTCAGTAATATCTCCTCAACCACGAAGGCTTATATGGATATATTTCTGGTCTTCTTTGAAAGATAAAAAGCTAAGGAATATGAATCCATTGCATCTCCAGGGTAAATGTAGATGCAGTAAAAGAAACAATAAGATTTTTATTCTCGCCAAGTATATAATCAAAATTTCAAAGGCAATGTCAGCTGATAACCAAGATCCCATGGATAATGATGCGACTGAATGACTTGTACTATTCTATACTACAACTGGGACTGCAAATTTGATGAAAATAAACTAAAATACATATTGGCCATATTGACTGTTTTCTGGGAGTTTTACTTCAAAACGCCATTTATTTCCATATAGCCATCTTACAAATATCATCAGTCTCCAAAAAACATTGAAGTCAACGAATACTGATTAATTGTCATATATGACCGAGAAGCTCCACACTATAATAAAAATAAATGGAGAACGCATAGGCTCCTCTCCCAGCCTATCTCTGTGGGGTTCTGGTGGTTTACAATTGCTACACACATGTAAGTAACTAAATCTGCCATTTTTGGCAAAAAACAACAACATAAACCTATGTAAAATACTTTGATTGATGTCAGTGTGACTTAGTAACAGCAGACGCTGTGTGTTTTAAGTTGTGGGGCGTTAGGTGCATTAGAAAACTCAGAATTAATAGTTCACAGCAATACCTTTTTCTAGACTGACGTGAATTGTTAAAATACTTCATATAAGACATAGCCTGAACAAACATACAGTAGGTTTACAGTTTCTGAAAGCTGAAGACCCCATGTTTTAAAATCAGTATAGCATGTATATTTTCTAAAAATAAACCATCCTCCATCAAGGTTTTTGTTGAGTCTTCCTGACTGTGCTCATCCATGGAGTGCTCAGGTATCGTCCCGATATGGCGCACGCAGCACAGGAAATAAAACTGCCACATGGATCAGCACAGGAAACGGAATTGCTGCATTGGAGAAGGGGAAAAAAAAGACATTCTATAATATTTTGTCTCCTTTTTTATGAAATACAAATTATTATTTTTTTGTTAATTTTTTTAAGCTGCATTTTAGTTTTTTTATGTTGTCCAAAATATTGCATGTTAATAGTCACAGTTAGTGTTTAATGATGTCAATGCTGTCTCGAAAAAAGGTTGTTGACACTTTTAGTCATAGTTTTCTTTAGTGATATTGACACTACTCTAAAGCTCAACACATTATATCTTGTTTGTTTGATCTGTACAAAAAAACTAATTGTAAAAGATGACCGTTCATCATTTTATGCCGGATGATTTGTTGGCTGGTAGCAGTTTCCAGGAAGCTATAGTGAACATTACAGGAAGTTAAATCTCTCCAAGAAATTAAGCCCAGATTTGGGTTAATCATTCAGATTGTGTTGAACTATATGTGGTTGGTAAATAACTGTTGAGTAAAAAGAATGTTTAAGTGTTTTTTACACCAAAAACGTGTGACAATAGAAAGTGTTCAGATGAATGTAGCAGTGGCACCACTGCTTTATTCTCATAATCAACCATCTCACCACCATCTTATTGTATGTATCTGCCTCCTTGAAGCCATCTAGGTACCAAAGAACCATGTCTGTCAATTGGTTGGTATACAGCATGTATGAAGCAGAAAGTGTAAGAGTTGAGAGGAGACAACCATTCGGGAATAACCTCTGGTTTTGTACGACCATCATGGACGTGAGCCAGGATTAACTTCAAAAAGAAAAGTTCTACATGTAGCATGTCAGACTCTCTTGCTGTCTTTCCACTGAGACATATTTCAGGTTTTGTATATCCGGGAGCATCACAACAGCCGCAACTGAATCACTTGACGGTTTCACAGAGTAGGAATTTATTGTCTCATCTTCTGTTTACAAGCCCCGTCCCACATGGACCTATAAAACCACACTGCAGCTAGTACAGGTCAAAGTCTGCAATTTTGTAAGTAAAATTGAGGTCTCAGAAACTGTCAAGTTTTCTGCCAACCTACAGCGTGCCTGTTCTTGGTCTCTGTCATAAAACAAAAGTTTACCCCGCTCAGCTGGAGAGCCCAACCACTGCTATTACATGATGTACACAGTACATTACAATGTCCAAAATACATACAAGTCTCACAGGGCTTCTTGCAGACATTAAGGCCCATCTGCCAGGAGTAATGTACAGGACACTTGCCCTCAATTCATGCACTCCTGAAGGTTAGGCCAGGCATTTATTTAAGCAAATCAATATCCTTTTATTTAGCATAGTGCTCTTAAATGCCGACTGTTGCCTTGTGGGGAAAATATCAATGAGTCCCTCCTAATAATGTTTCACAGCCCTCCATTTTGATCCGTGAAAATATTTATCAGTGGGAAACATTTCACTACACAAGCTTGACGAATGGATGTGTCAAAGAGAATGTATCACCGGGGCTTTTAATATAATTATTAACTTTGACTTGCCCTCATTTTTCAAAGGTTGGGAGACAGAGCCAGTGGCAGTTTTCTTTAGCTTTCTCCAGTAACTTCAACGGGCTGTTGGATGTTTGGGTGAACATTTGAGAAGAAAAAAAACAGCATATGTTGAAATTAGAAAGTGCAGAGTTGTAATTTTAAAATAGCCATGACATTTCCTGCTATATCCAGGCATATCAAATTCTTCTGACATGTATAGGCACTTTTCTTTTTCTTGCTTCTTGGTGAGCCAGGAGGCAACCTTTAGTGAAATCAATCAAAAGACCAACTGATAATAGAATCAGTCACCCCGTTCGAATTGAAACAAAAATCTGAACTATCTAACATTCACACAACATTCAGACAACGTAGGAATAGCTACGACAGCAATTTGGGGTTAAGTGTCTTGTCCAAGGACACATCAACTGGACTAGTGGAGCCGGGGACACTGTCACTGACTAAATTGTGATTTTTGCATTTTGGTTGCGAGAGTTCTAAATGAATGCTCGGGTGGACGTGTCTTACTGGTCTGGTCGTCAGTCAACGGTGGTCTTCGATCACAATACAATTTTTACAACAACTAGCACACTGTAAAGGGGCAAATTATAAAACCTTCTGGTTACTGATTTTTGCAAAAAAATCTTAAAATGAAAAGGGGAAATACAGGCACTGTCAACAGTATATTGAAACACATCGTTTCATACCGTATATATGTCTATATAGATACAGTTTTTTCTCAAACATCATTTACACATCCGAAATTTTGACTTTTGACTCCGAAATATCAAAAGAAAGAAGAAAAACCAAATCAGTTATTTAAGTCCCACAAATATTCTTTCGCCAAAATATGTTTATCATATTTTGAGTCGAAATATTGTACATATCTATCTAATAATCTACATTTTAACTGCGTCCCTTCTGCCTCTGCCTTGTTTACTTGAAGCTCAAGTTGAGATTCTGTACATTTCCCAAAATGACTCCCAAGAATCCCCCAAGAAGACTTGTTGCATCCTCCTGTTATAGAGAGAGAGAGAGAGAGAGAGAGAGAGAGAGAGAGAGAGCAGACGGCCAGAGTGACAGTAATGGTACGGGGGGGGGGGTAGAAATGAGACAAAAACTCAGCATGTCTTCCAGCTGCAGTGCAGTCAGGTCTGCTGAGGCTACTGTCAGAGCAGAAATTGCTACGCCTGCCTCCTCTGTGATGGATGTTTCCCTTTATGACTGCTGAACGTCAGCGCAAAGTGACGGCTCCAGATAGAAGCCCCTTTGATTCTGAGGCTGACACCAAACCCTGATGTTAAATTCATGTCCTACAAAAAAAATGTCTTCTAACAAAGCATTGTATCTATATAGGAAATGCATCAATTAATAATGAGTGGTACCTTAAAAATGGGGGGTGCAAAACAGTGCAAAAGTCTTATAGAAAGTTAGTTTGTCAATTTAACCCTTTACTTCTTTCTGTGGGTCTTACAAATACATAAGCAATGAAAAGAATTCAAAGGAGCTTGTGACTTTTCCTATGTCGACAGTGACCAGGAGATTTTGTCTTTGTTTCATAATTAACTAAAAATATTCTCCACAATACCAACTTTGACGATGCAGTGTAGCAGTGTATAGTCATTTTTTTCATTTCCTCAACAGTTTTCGACGTATGAGGTTTCCGCCCGACAGCGATGATATAAAACATGTACAAAATAAATAATAAAACTAGTGCTGTTAGAAAAGTTCAACCTCCTGATGCAAAACTGGGTAAATTAGTCTTTTACGTACACGCTGTTAATTGACACTTAGGGCGTTTTATAGACGATCTTATCTAGAGTGACCTCAGTATTCACAAAGTAGACAACATCTTCAGTGAAAGTGAAAGGAGACATTTGGCAGCAATTAAGATGGTTCTCAGTGATTGACTGAGTAGAAGGCAACACACACGCCACTTGCTTTGTCTCCTTTGCGGTGCAGGGAATTAATTCCCCTGAAGATCCAATTCCACAGAAAAAAGTCAATTCCTGCTCAAACTTTTATCACTTCTGCATTGATTTACTTAAAAAGGGTCAACGTTTCGGTCTCAAGGACCTTTCTATCAGTGATTAACTGGCCACATGTGCAAGCTGCAGGGACAAGGCTAAACGAACAAACTGTTGCTCATTCCTAATATACCAGAACTGATACGTGCCTCAACGTGTTAAAGGGATATTTCACCCACAAAATGACCATTTGTATATCAATTGTTCACCTCGTTGACTGGACTTCAGGGTGAAAGGACAATCCAAAAACGGTCTAAATATATGATGAAGTGGAGTAAATGGATTCCACCTGTTACTACAGTAAAACTATATCAATTGTGTTTAAAACCCTCACACAACTTGTGCAGTATAATACATGTCACGTTTATCCATTTCTATGCTCACGACTTCCCAAACACATGTATGCAAACGCATGCATCTACGCCAAAAATCGTGCTATTTAAAACACTTTACTACCGTCTGAGTTGTACATGTCTGCCAAACTGTCCAATGCACCCAAGAGAAGATAAGACAATGCTGACGGTAGTTTCTTTTGTTGCACATTGTTTGGTGTTTTAGAGTTGATTTTCCCTTTAACCACCAGAAAGTGGCCACAGCTGCATAATGAGATTGCTTGTGCATAAACCTGTTGTATGGAAAGCTCGTCTACATAACAACTATGCCATCATTCAAACCCGGGTCCATCAGTGCCGGTGAGAGTGGCTGTGTCAGAGACTGTGTCTTCATTAAGTCTCCCTGTTTACCAGCGCTGGCTGTCTATTATTCACTGCTGCAAAACCATTCCACTGGAGATGCTATGAGAGGATGTTGGCTGATTTCTAAGTGACAGCAATGCACACAAATACTTCAACGCACACACACACACACACAAAGTGTTATGCAACGCTTACAAACACGCGCATACAGGTTGCTAGGTGACAGTAATGGCATGTAATGACAAGATGTGTATTGGAGTGGGGACTGGTTGTCACCTGTATGACTGTGAGGCTGTCAGCTCTCTAGACAGAGGGGTTGTGTTGTCGTGTTGCTGTTAGCAGGAGCGTGGAGGGGTAAGGAAGGATAACTGCTGCATTGATGAGCAGGCCATCAGTCTCTGGGGGGGGGGCAGTTTGTCCTCAGTGGAAAAATAGGTCTGCATTGTGTCCATGAGATCCGCAATCAATGAGACAGTTGGACAGGCAGAGGTGATGATCATACTTCACCACTATGCCTGTGAGTGGAATTCACGTTGCACAACATTATGAGTCCTATGCTCTGTGGAATCTGGCACGGTACCATCCAGCTTCAAAAAGGCTGCAGTCAGACCTATCCTGAAAAAGCCATGTCCGAACCTGGGTCCAAATTACATCAGTACCCTCATTCACCAGCACCTCTCTGCAGCCTTCAACACAGCTCCCCACATCATCCTCCTCTCTTATATCCTCTGACATAATACAATTACAACATATTCTAAACACATGGCAACTATTGCACTTCTGCCCATACTGGGAGAGGTGTCCCGCCTCAGTTGCTCTATCAGAAGTTTCTTCCTTTTGTTCCCTGTTATAAAGTTTTTTTGATCCGATGTGAGGGTCCAAGGACAGATGATTTGTATGTTGTACAGATTTGAAAAGCCTTCTCTGATATTGTGCTATACACTTAAAACTGAATTAAACTGGATATAATTGAACTGCACCAACAAGAAACAGTTTGTCATCATCAGAGACTCCAGTTCCACATCGGTCCTGGTCAACCAAGGCATCCCAGGGCTATGGGCTCCGCCCCCCTCCTCTTTACCATCTCCATGCTCCCCGTTGGTCAGATCATCTTCCACAGCCTAGCTTCCACTGTTTTGCCAACAACACCCAGCAGTACCTTAGCACTAAATCATCCACTCTGTTCCCTCCACAGTCCCTTGTCTAAGACTTAGGGATATACTTCAAGCAAGAATTCTACAAAGCTGACAGAGACAATTGCGCGTCTACATGGCCGAAGATGCGGTACATCTATGGTTAATCCAGATTAGATAGGACGTTTGAAAATCCTACCTCAGAGGCTTTATGCCACATACATTTTAGATGTTCTCTTTTGAAACCAAAAAAGAGAGTTTTGTATGGTCTTTTAATGTCCGTTCAAATTACAGAAATGAAAAAAATTTCGTCAAACCAGTGGGCAGACAGAATGTATTTATTTTAGTCACACGCACACACACACACACACACACACACACACACACACACACACACACACACACACATATGTATATGTATGACATTCCAAAACAGAACTGTGATAACTGGTTTAGGTATATCAAAAAGTATCCTGCTGAAGATTTCATATTTGGAGGTGATTTTAATATGGTGATGGTTGACTTGCGTGATAGAACTTCAGAGTCAAACTACAATTTTTGTTGCACCTCAAACAGAACTGTTTGATACAACTTATTCTTGAACCCCTAAACACTTCTAAGGAAAAAAGGACACTGGAAATTTAACTAAAAGTGGATCATTTGGTTAATAAATTATAGCAACGATCCATTGTGTAGTTCAAAATACCACACTAGATGCATTTGGACTAATCTAGATACATGTTAATCTTCTCTATATCTATTACTGGCTGATCTTACAAAAATGGAGTGCATTTCAAGAATCATTTTTTCACATCCCAATAATAAAATAAAAGCGTTAAAGTTAAAGTTGGCCTGGTGTATAGGTGGAAGATATCCCTCTGGAGAAGTTTATGATGATTATGTGTTTAAGCCACATCTAATTTATAACTGATATGAGACCTGCTTAGGGGACAAGTCTCGATCGAGGAAGAAAGTCCTCTGCCAAACTGGGTGAAAGCATATTTACGAGCAGCAGCAAAGAACCAGAGAACACATCACAGTACGCTAATGTGTGAATGCAGCTGGGGAAAGCGTTTCACATTTCATCATGTACCCCTGCTACCTCCCAAGCAAAGCCTATAGGCTGAATTGGTCCCCCAATGCCCTCTATGTCATCCAGGACAAGGGGTATGGATTCAGAGCTCGTCAACAAACAAGGTCCAGCACTTTGCGAAGTACGCTCCTGAGGAGAGTCCACTTATACTAATCATGGGCCAACACAAGATATATGTCCAGGGATGTCAATGTGTACTGCAGGGAAAACATTTTTCCCTCCCGCAGTACACAATGACTATTACCTGCCCACACAACACATAGTCAGCCCCTGGCTGAAGACCATTCTCCACCAAAGCTTTCAAGACGGGTTTGGTGCAAAAAAGCAATTTGCAGAATCTGGAGTACAGAGACACTTTGTCACGGTAGGTAAGTTAGGTAACAACCCCAAAGTTTGCTATCTGGAGATGAAAAATATCTTCCTGATGTTAGCTAATTAGCTAAGTATGCAAATGGTACGTGAATGAGAAGTTAATCTAATTATGGTTAGATGATGAAATTGCCAGCAATCTCTGCTCATGTTACCATTGCGTTAGCTAGCTAACGGATGATCAACGAGCTCAATGTTACTGATATGTGTTGTTAGCCATGATTCTTCTTCATTAGTGGTGTCTGGCATTACAAAGTACGTGTCTGTGAGTGCGCATCACAACCGTGTGAGGTTCGAGGTTGGTGTGGACCAAGCAAGGGCGCCTGACTTAGGGAGAGAGGAAGTGGGGATGGGGCTATTGGCCCCACCACTTTACACACCAGGCCCGATTTTGGCATTGCGGCAAGTGAGTTACCATCGCGAGATCGTTGCTAGTGTTTTATATTTCCGTTTTCCTTCTGGTGTTGTGATCATCGACAGTAGTGTCTCTCTATTTAGACAGAAAAAGGCAACAGTAAATTTTGCTACAAAAATGGAAACACACATGGATGAGATTGACCCAGCTGGATAGTTTGTTGTAAGTCAACTTGCAGATACAGTCAATCTTAAATATTCCCCTAGGACCCCATAGACTACTTCAAAAAACACAAAGAGGTAGAATTGTCCCTCTCAGAAAGATCATCATGTTAATAAACCCAAGTGCTAATTTAAAAGGAGGCTCATCGAGGGAAACAGCAGGAGGGCAGGGATGACAGTGCTGGCTCAAATGTTAAACATTATAACAAAATTGAGTTTCAAAATGACTGAATCCAGCCGGGAGTCTCAACCACTTCAGGTGCCTGAAACACTCAATTGTCCAGCAATTTTCAATCACTTGGATCTTCCCTTCTCAGCATCTCACTATCTGACCATCTGCATGTCACCAGCTAGTGGGTGGAAATACATCTGTTTTCTGAGTGTGATGAAGCCTGTTAATCTTAAAATAGAAAGAGGAGTCTGTCTTGTTTATATGCACTGATGATGGTCAGAACCTATTTGATTAATTAGTATGAGACTGCGGTCAACAGAGTTTTGCTGGTATTCACCTCTGACTGCCGTCGATCTGTATCACAGAGTTGTTCTATGATTGTTAATATATGCGATTCATACATTATATGTATGACTGAATCTTTGATGTATTAGATTTGATATGCTCATGTACAAAAGGTATTTTTATTTCACATAGGGGCCTGCTTTGTCTCCTATGAGACAGTGTCATCCATCTGTTGCCTTATGAAGATCTTTGTTTGATCGAAATGCTCCTCTGTTGAATTTCATTTCATGGGAGCTGTCAGTGCAGTGTGAGGATCTTTTAGTCTGACTTTTGCCTTCAGATTGTATTTGATCCAGCACCTCAAGAAGTTGTTTTGGATGTGCGTAGTCTACATCAGCAATAAAAGCTTTTGACAGTTGAACCTATCTACTTGAATTTATGAAGTTCAAGAGAAAACGTTTGCTAATGCAAATCAGAAAGACCTCCAATGAAGCCTCTAACAACAGCTTTTGTTGTTTGTTTTTATAAATTCTTTCTAACTGTGGATTCACACCAGCATTGGCCTGAATGAGTCAGTGTATGTCTACAAATTGCCCAGTTGCTCTCTTTGGTAGCCATCTGACACCGCTGGCTTTGCCGCCCATAGGTGGATGGATTATTGAATGGTCCTACTAGGCACAGGCCCAGGGTCCCTCATGTCCTTCACCTACAAAATGCAACTACCAACCAGGAAGATACTCAAAACAACAGTGCCCATATTCATTGAACTGGTGTTGTTGTGATGCATTTATTTATATATTTTATAGGATTTTCAGGTGCGAGGTATTGTTTTATGGAATCACAACGTGTACTGTACTACGCATTTGAATGATTAATGTGTCTGTGTCTTAGACAATAGCTGAGGGTAAACGGTGAAAGAACAATATTAGGTTGTTTTTTTGCATCCAGTAAGGCGCATACAAAGCAGGGTGAAGAGGACAGAGGGAGACCAGTGTAACAAATGTAGCCGACACTAGAGGGTAAGATGTGCCCTAATGTCTACATGAACACAAACCTAAATGAGTTATTGATTTTTTTTGGTATTTGATTGTCATGAAGTAGCGCTAAACTGGTAAATTATTATAATTATGATAAACTGGTATTACACGCAAGGCAGTCAAATAGTGTGTTATTAATAATGGTGAGAGAATTATTATAGCAGAAGGCTACTTTGGCTCTGGCATTAGAGACGTAGAGAGACTTGTTTCTTTTCTAATCACAAAGGATTATAACAACAGACAGTTTTCAATAATCATTATAGAAGAATTGACTCTTTGCTTTGGCTGATGACTCTATTGACTTTCATCCCATCTCTGCTGCAGTGCATCTGTTCTCAGGTAGCCTAACGTCGTACCGCAACAAAGGTGTCCGTGTCTTGTTATAACGAGATTTATTTGTTTCTTATTAAGGAATATTTGTATTGTCATTTCAATTGAATGAATGATTCTGTTCAAACAAAAAATGTTTCATGTCATGACAAATTGTCACTTAACGACTTTCCTCTTCATTACACAAAAAATAAATGCATGTGGTTGAAACAAGAAACATTCATGTTGTTAAAAAAAGATCCAGACACTTTGGTCCATAGAGCTATCATAAAACGTGATTGATCTGGACATACATTTTGATGTTTTTATCTATTGTGGGCTGTTTTGTATGGAAGGGTGTAGCATAGGTAAAAGAAGAACCCATTCAGCTGTTCCAAATGACGGGTCAGATCCCCAAATCATTTCTCACTTCCATTAACATTACCAGACATTTGGACTAGGTGGAGCACTGTGTTCTCCGAGTGCCCTTGTAGTTGGAATTGTATTTTGGGAGTCTTTTAGAGAGCCAAAGTAATACCCACTGGTTACCTTTCTTCTTGCTGATTTTCAGTGCTCGGGCCAGACTCGCCTCGAACTCCTGTGGGGGGGCGAAGACAACCAAAACAGCCTACAGGTGCCCCACGGTTTTGGTTTTCGTAGACTTCTCTTAACTACGAGGAGCCGGCGTCATCATAGAACTTGACTACCCTAGCTGAGTCATGTTGGGAAGTTTATTGTTGACGTGATCGCGCTTCTTTTGCACGCTGTTCTCGCCTCACGGTGTTGCAGGAGCATCCTGGACGCCTTCAATTGAAAAAAAGCAGAAAAGCGGCTAACGTTGCATTGGCCATTAGAAAGGATTGAAAGGACAGGTGAATCGGTGGTTGCCTTTGCAAGCTCTTTTTTTTTTATTGCAGGCTTCAACCAAAAAGGCAGTGCGGTGCGCCTCCCGTTTTGTTTTTAGTTTTTGTTTTTCATGCTCAAAATGTATTTCCCAACCTTATCTTCCCTTTGCTAGACTTCTGTTCACAAATTAAACAGAATTAAAATAAACACATGAGATGAATTGCCTTCGTGAACAACTACTGTAATAAGCCATGCCTTCCTGCTGATCTTCCACTTCGTCACAGGGGGTGTTTTGAAGCATGTGGGCTATCTCCGGCTGCACCTTGAGCTGAGGGGCAGGAAAAGATCATCCCACATTAAAATCCAGCAGGTACCACAGCAGTGTCAATAGAGTGAGATTAAAGCACAAATTCGTAAACACGTGAGGAAAAGAAAGTACATACAGAAAACCCACACATGTAATGCACACATATGCGATAAACACACACACATAAACACAGAGGAGAGTCGAAAAGGCAGCAAACAAACATGAAGCCTCGGGTTGTTTTTCAGTTTCACTGCTCGAGCCTTGTATCCATGCAGCTGCCTCCTTTTTTCTTTCAACAACATATTTTCTTTAACTGTCCCTTTCATACAGCAACATACACATCTGCAGATATTGCCAAAATCATAGCACTATATTTGGAGAATGATGTGTTGTGGAATAATGTTTTCATTGTGGCTTCTGACTAAATTCAGCATGTTTACAGCGTCACATGGCTCCAGGGCAAAGGATTCAAGGGCTCTCACAACATACACACTGCAGGAGAATTACAGACCGGGATTAACTGGCCAATGTTAGCGTCACCATGGACTGTGGGTGTGACAAAGATTGTATTTTAGCTGTGTTTAAATGTCTTTCTGGAATAAAAGGTTGTGTATATTTCTTTAAGCATTCATAATCCCATTCATACCACACGGCAATAGGAGTCTGCAGTACCTTCCCTTAAATCATCGTATGCTTAAATGCAATGAATTGAGCAGAGAAAATCAATTAATCTAAATGTCGATGAATCTGAAGTTATGAATAATATTAACTGCAAGTAAATGTTTAGTTATTTTTGTTTGATTTTAAAGAAACAAAATGTGCGCTTGTATTTCAGTGCCTTTGTTCCATGAATTGATGTGGAAAAAGTGACAAAGAGAGAACAGTATGATTATGCGTTTGTGCAAACATGTCTAGATTAATTTGTTTTATGGTTCATGATTCATTTGCATAAATACCTAAAAATGAACTTCAAACTTTGAAGGGTTTTTATGCTATCAGGACTCGTTGACAGTCATTGTGTAAAGTGACGTTTGTCCGACGTTCGGTTTCGGTGCATTGCTACTGATCAATCAGAAAGAATGTCCTTGTTCCAACAGTGTATTAAACTCAAAGTGTGTTTGAGGGTCAGTGTGACTGGAAATGATTGAGATCAAGTCACTTTTGATTTGTTGATTGTTGTTAGGATATTATGAAAATTTAAACAAATATAAAAAAAAAAGTCTTGACGAATATTACACTAGCTTTAATTCAGTTAAATACGCAATTCAGCTCAGTTCAACCCATTCCAACTCTGTTCTCTCACATTTATTTCAACCCAAGTAAATTCACTGGAGCTCAGTTTGTTTCAGGTCTTTATATATATATATATATATATATATATATATATATATATATATATATATATATATCATTTCAACATCATTTCACTGGGAGATTAAGCAGCTAATTGTTGAGCTTTCTCTACATCTCCAGTCGACTTACTATACATGCTGATGTGCCTGTGAGTGAGATGGTGATGAGTTATTGTCTGATTCTTGTAAGTACCTCCACACAGTGAAGTACAAAGATATGTACATGCACACATACACATGCATTGGTTATGTTTGTGAATCTGTAAGACTAGTACAGCATGAAAACCGAAGCAGCAGCCGAACCGTGTGTGTTGGGGACAAATCCACTCCTGAGTTAACTCGCTACACTGTTCATTGTTTATCAGAATATATCGCTGTTATTTGTGGCGGATAAAAACTGCAGCTTATTACAGTAAATTAATTAAGAGCGGAGGAGGAGAAGGCAGACGTGCATTCATTTCAGCTCATTTGGGAGAGAGAATCTCCATAGAAGTTGTGTTTCACAGCAGTCTTTTTTGTGTTGGTTTGTGTAAACACAATTTGTGGGACTGTAGCTCCCATACGCTAATACACTGAGTCCCAGCTGGCAGTGGGGCTGAACATAAAATCATCAGAGAGACAACATGTTAATTCCTGTGCTGTCGGATGCCACTAAATGGAACACAACTTTAATTTTCCTCAGAAGTTCAAAATGATTAGAATGTCAGCACACTGTCAGGCCAGGCCAGACCTCATGTGACCATGGGCAAAATGTAATGGCCTCGAACAGAGAGACAAACCAGACATGACATATTATTTAGTGTTTAGAATTACCGATGTGTGTATTTCTACTTTTGGACAGAGCTGTTTCTCTGTTTCCAGTGTTTGTGCTAAGCTAAGCTAATTGCCTCCTGGCTTTAGCCTCACATTCAGCTTACAGACATCAGAGTGGAAGAGATTCATCTGACCCTCAGAGAGAACGTGAACATGTACATTATCTAAAATGCCACACTGTTCCTTTAACTATTTTTTCTTGACCATACATAAATATGTACACCCTCCTTAGCCTCTGACACCGATGAACAAGGCACCGGAGGTTGCCGCCTGATGTTAACACATCTGCAGCAGTGTTAGATGCTCTAGGCAACTGCTCAGGCTGTTCACTTGTTGGTGTGGGAAGGATGTCAGTTTGATGGATGGGTCAAACAAACTCAGGACTTTCACCCAGGAGACCAATGTTTGCATCCCATGTGAAACCAAAACTCAATGTTGACTTACTAAGAATATTGCATAATGTAGAATGACGTTATGTAACAAACATATGTATTTTAACCCATGATCTGTTACTATTCCTAACCAACTAGCTTTGTTGCCTAAACCTAAGTGAGGCCAAGGGGTCCTGATCAATGGCTGTATTCGACAAGTTGGGAATGTGGACGGGTGGAAAGACTTTTTCTGTATATATCCCAAGGTTCTTGAAAACTACAGTAGAGACAGAAAACATTTTGTTTCCATGTTTAAAACCTCTTTAGCACATTTTCCTTAACAATTCTACAACATATATTTAGTTAGGATTTTGCCATGTTGACAAAAAGTACTTTCAAGGCTAATTGAAGTGGAAGAGGGACAATCCTAGATTCTTTAAGTCTGTATAAAAGCCAGTTACATGTGTTTGGGGTTTATTAACATTACTCATAGATTGTTTTATTTGTTATGTGAAGTTGGATGAGCCCTGAAAAGGCCTTGATTTGTTTTTGCACCTCTTTCCCTTGGGTGTTTGGTTTCTAGGTTATTGTGATTGCTTGGTCCTTGGCATTGCTTGTTGTCTTTTGAGAACGTCTATGTATATAAAAGCTTTTTGTCATTTGACAAGTGTCGACAGAATAGAGAGCCAAAGTCACGACGTCACTCGATACAATCTCTTACTCAGCATTTATTTCATCGGTCTTTACCGTGATCTTCTTACTCTGAACTAATCCAATCTCTCTCCTTTAAAACATACCAGCACGACAAAGGAAGGCAACGAGTACTAGCCAATCAGAAGTAGAGCAGCAGGGCAGGCCACACCTTTGCCATAGTTGGGTAAAACAATATTGCAACCGGGATGGTCCAATGACATTATTCTGCATAATAGGGTGTGTGGGTTTTGTAGCAATGGCTCTTAGGGACATATGGCTGCATGTTTGAGGATAATGGGCTGTTCGGCAAATGGGCTTTCAGTCCAATGGGAGATTTTTTGAACTCCTTGGGTCTCTGAATAACGGGCCGTCGGAACAATTGGCAGTCCCCCAGTTGTCCTGCTAAAAAACAACTCACCGATCACAGGAGACGCATCACTGCATTGCTACATTATAGCAGAACTACTGAACAAATAGCCTCAAAAGTGTGATGATGTCACTGTGCGAGACATCTCTTATATCTGGATACTCCCAGATGAGATTAAAGAAACCTCTGTTTTTGTTCTTCTCCACAAGTTCTCATTTATCCAACAAACCACAGCAGACCTACCTAACACCATCTTATCAACAGCGGTACATGGCTTACAGTCAGCAGTGTGATGTTAACAATGCCCAAAGCGCAAGTTTGTTTTTCTCTGAAAATGATGCAGCATTACAAACACTGCAGTCATATTTCCACCTTTGAGTATATGTTTTCCTACCCCGTGTGTTGTTGAGAGTGGGCAGGGGCGCCGACCAAAAGATGAATCATGTGTGTCCTGATGTGACTGTGCCTCCTCTGCAGCAGCAGCAGTGGCAGTCTATGAACCCTCATGGACAGAATTAATAGGACACATGTTGCCCAGGCAGTCTGTTTGCTTGGCTTTGGAAAGAGCAAAGCGAGCCTCTCGGAATAGCTCCGTCACGAGGGGCTTTTCTGTAAACATATGATTTACTGATCTCCTCATTAAGCTGTTTTTTTCCGCCCCTTTGGCACCTGTTGTGTCTGCTACGAGGCAAAATGAGCGGATGGAGAGAAGGAGAGGTTGCAAAGTCTGTGGCAGAGACCAAAACACGCGTTACACCGAGCGAGACACTATCTGCAATTCAAATAAGAAAGCAAATGGCTGTAAATAATTAAACAGGAAAACACTCAGAAATGCCCACTTTGAATGAAAGTTCTCCACTAAGCACTCTAGTGTTTGTAAGAAGAATGCTTTGAAATGATAAAATTCTCTCCCGGAGAGAAAAAAGACAGAGAGTAATAGACAAGCAGAAAGCTTTTTAAAAGGGATGCCAAGCCGTGCTTTTGGTCATTAGCATTAGCTAAGATACAGATTGCAGGAAAACCATTATGAGAGTGTCTGGCATGGGGCCCAAGAGAGCCACCCTCTTCTCCTCCACATTCATCTTATTCTCCACCATGTTCGCCTGCTCTCCTGCCTTGAGTTTCACTCTCATAGTGCTTTCTGACTCCTTACTCTGCTTTTCAATTCCTTTCCTTTGCTCTACTCTGCTGGAGAGCTTGATGAAAGAACATCTGCTTCCCTCTGGGAAGTCCTCCTGAGCAACATGACAGATTCTTCCCCACTGCTTGGAGAGCATCTACAATTGAAAGCAGACAGAAACAAGAGACAATAATATAGTATATTGGAGTCCACTGGAGCCTCTTGGAGTGTTTTGTTAACTCAAAGTTTTCTACTTTTTTTTAGTTTCAGAGATCCAATAAATGTTGTGATGTTGCTGCAAGTGACAGAATTGACCCTTTGCTAAGCCCCGCCCCACCCTGCTAATCTGTCAAGCTGTCGGAGCTACCATGGAGCCCACACTGTCACTATCTGGACTCCCTGCAATACATTTTATCTACATTTTGTAAAAATTAAAAAAGCGAAAAAAGTGGGTGTTTGAAGGACAGGATGTCAAACTGATTCAGAGGTGGACATGTGTTAAAAACATAAAGATAGAAGCTAACGTCTTGAGATCACGGTGTAAAAGTGAACCACTACAATGAAATGAAGGAACCACACTGTTCCTGTAGAGCCGGGTAGGTCTTTATTCACTGTAACATCATTAAAAGGCAAAAACAGCATGAGAATACATTCAGTATACCTTCAGTAGCTAGCGTAGCATAGAAGAGCTAAGGTTAGTTAATGATGTGCTAACGTACTTTGCTAATATTAGTACACTGTGTGTACTCTGACACACGGGTTTTCAACATAACATTGTAGAAACGTATATATCCAGGTATCAACGAGTATCACTATTACGCAACGTTTAAACACGACGAGCTCCAAATCCACTAGCCTGAAAATGAAGGAAAATCAGAAACGATTGCATGAGAGTCTTCGGAGCAGAGCCGGGTAGTTGTCGGACTCCTGTCGGAACTGACTGATGCTACGCTATGATAGACCAGTCTGGGTTTGAGTAACAAGCCTCTGGGTCGATTGTCCCCACTGATGTGCTAATTTACATTCAAGCGCTTAGAAATAGATTTTTGGGTGCAGATGTTTTGGGTCAAGGTTTGACTTGACATGTAAGGGGGAGTGATCGTCATGTTTGTTTGAAGAAATAACGGCTATATACACTCAGGTTCGAAGACAAATACTTCTACATCAAAGGAAAATGATGTGAAACAGAGAAGCATCAAAACAAATGATGCTGATACCCTAAGCCACAATTATTTACTCATGACATATGACATGTTCTTTTTTAAACCCTGATCATATTGTGTGTGTTTTAACTTGAATTGTCAGAATGGAGTGCTGACAAAAAGAAACAGAGCACCGCCCCCTTTTAGATATAGATATTAGCTGGGGGGGTTGTCAATGTAATCTATTACAAAATATGACTATATTACTCCATGCGTCATCTAATGTTGTTATTTGGCCATTTTATATTTCCAGTATATATATATGCACATGGCTTTAACTTAAGTTACAGAAGTTGTTACAGTCTGATATTTTACTCCAGTGAGGAAATTAATCCATTATCTCGGTACATTTGTTTGTTTTTAAAAGATGATTGAGTTAAATACTGAATTATTAAGATTTTGATATTTAACTTGGGTAAATGAATTGTGAAGTTATTCAGAAATGTAATTAATTATTAATGATCTTCTGAATAGTCAAAAGTCCCTGGTAATGAAGATTATGATGGTACCGAAAAACAAGATATATCTGACATAGTAAATATCATACATTCATCTGCGCTTGGATGGTTCTTTCCTCAACTACAAAGAGCGCTGCTTGTAAGTAAAATGTATTTATATAGCACAGACAAAAGTCACAAAGTGCTTAACGGGAGCGGTATTTCAAAGAAGGAAACATAAATAACACAGTGTGACCATACAAGCGCCGCTAGTTTACAAGAACACTTTTTAAAACGTGAAACATATTTAAGAAAAGGCACAATAAACAGTACAATACATAATATTCCTCTGCGGCTGCATTATCGATTTCTTGATGAACAGTGTATTGTGTGCACATACCTTCGCATGCTCAGCCATGCAGTGCCTTGTGTACTGAGCTAAGAAGAAAAAACAATGCTAGCAGTGCTAATTACAGCGGTGTAGCTCTTTCATGAGCTTTAATTCTAGAGCACAGAGCAGATGTATCCAATTCATATTAAAATGAATCATTAATGCATCAACTGCGTCCTATAGCATACACCTATATCCATCAACATGGATGCTGGTTAGAAACACCTGAGGGCGCTCGGGGCATGCTTCCATGAATTGTTTTTGTTGTTGTTAATTGTGCATTCTGTCACTTTCATATTTACATATATGACTGCACGCTGTCTCTTATTCCGATCGCACTTGCCAGTAGTGCAAGTGGCTCCTGCTGAGGACTGAGGTGACATCAGTTACAACTTTGCTATATGCCACTGTAAATGACAATCATTTCCGTAATGTTTTCATCCAGTTCTGCTTTTACGTCTACGGGCTGTTTTAGGATTTCTGTACTGTAAACATTCTGGTTTTCGTTTGTCGTCCAAGTAGTATTGACTAATCGCGTTCAAGCAGGCTTTGCTATCTGCTATCGTCTGATGATGATTTAGCTTTTTATTAGCTCAAAGTTAGCTTGTAAACGGGCCTCTTGTCGCGCACGTCATTTCTCTTCTCCAAATCCAGTCTTGCATTGTACAGAGAGAACTGTCTACGCACAGTATTTGATTGACAGGTCGTCCCTTAACGCTCCCTACGAACCCTTCTTCCTGTCCTGGTGTTGGCCAACCCAAACCCCAAACATGTCCCTAGCTTTAGCAGAACCCTGTGTATTCTCAAGCATGTGACTGGTTGAGTAGAGTACACAGACGATGAGAAGTTGCTATTTGAGAGGCTTTATTTAATTAAGACAAAAACAGTTTTGATGGATTCAGAACCTACTGCTAATTTCTCCGTAGGCTAAGTGACCAGGAGAGCTCAGCCACAGTGTGGATGGTCAACGTGCAGCCAATAGTAGAGTAGCACAATTGCCATTGTGATTTTACCATGAGAGCAAGGTTCTTTCCACCTGTGAAACTACAAAATAAAAGAGAGGGTGACCGCTTAAAGCTTCCTGGCTCTCTGTGACTTTTATGGAAAAGATTCAAAGACGGCCGGTCATCCACTGGGGTCAAAAGGAACACTTCAATCTCAAATTGAAAATGTCTGCATGTCCAGGTCTGAGAAGTTGAGGAGGCTGAGAGCTGTTTTTAAGTTCCTAAAATGACCATAAAATGACTTCAAACAGATGATTCCAGAGTAGTCGCAGTGTGGGTCCACTTTCAAAGCACTGGCTGCTGTTCAGCTCTCTGATGGAGCAAGATTCAAATACAACTGCTGGGATATTTGCATATAATATTTTTTGACTACATTTTAATACTAATTTGCAGTATTGTTTATTCAGTCAGCAATTAGTTATTATAGTCTAACGTGCACAGAAGTCCTTCAATAGAAATTCAAGTGCACATGTGCGTTAAAAAGTCTGCACTGCATTAGTTAATGCCATTTTTACAAAATTGCTCATTGATTTCCATAGAACAACATAAAAAGAAGGGAAACAAATGAGTAAAGCAGTTCGATGTAAATGGACTACAACATGCAAACCAGTGGCTTGTTTCTTTAAAGGAATAACTGAAAAGTATAAAAAGGCATAAAGTATGCATACATAACAGTATGGCAACCCGCTGGATGTTGACAGTGAACGTATCATGACTTTCAGGACCTGAACAGAGACCACATGTGGTAATACTGGGACTGTAAAGAGAGGGACAGCAGAAGAAACTGCCTCTCCTTTTTCTTCCTTTTGAGTTTGTCCTCATATGTAAACTGCCGTATTATTAAGGGAAACTTAACAAACGTACTTATCTGAACCCTTTTATCCTTCGCATAACCAAGTGGTTTTAATTGCCTAAACCTAACTACGTAGTATTGTTGCATAAGTAAACCTAAAAATTAAGTACACCTACATTGTAAGTTTACTTTGAAAAGACACTATGCATTTTAGCGAGCGGAAACTTGACTCACTGTCCATGAGACAGAAAACTGGTGTAAGAGCGGTACCTGGAACGCCACAGTTTAAGTTAGGCAACAAAATGACTTAGGGTTAGTAAAATATCGTGGTTTGGGTTAAAATCATGTATGAATAAAGAGAATCTCATAGAAGTTTAAAGAGAACTCACATGAAGTGGTACGTAATGAAATACTCTGTACCTTGAAATAACTCAACGTGTTGACTTTTGGTCTCAGATGGGAACAAACAGCGGTCTCCTGGGTGAAAGTCCTGTGTTTGTTTGACCCATCCATCCTCCCTACCTGGACTTTGTAGCTCTTTACACTACGTCACCTGACTTCCTGTACCGCCAGAGTTACTGCGGCCACTAGAGGTCGCCACTGTTAAGTAACAAGCGTAAATACGACTCCTTATAAGTTGCTTGCACAGCTGACCTACTTCATATGGCCATTTTATAACAGTGAGGACGGCTTGCATCTATGTGACTGGAGCACTCTTTGAAATCTGTACTTGTTGTAAACAATAGCAACTCATACATTAATACACTATGAAATGTTCCCTGAAATCTGTGGATTTTATCATTTCAAATTCATTCTTTAGAGTTAGAAATAGCATTTTGTTTCACTTTGATTTGCTATGATGCTACGATATTTAAATGAAACAGAGTGTGATTTAATGAAACTGTATTCAAGGCCTCCAGGCAACAAACCTATAATATTTGAAAGGGAGTAGATGGTTTAATATCCTCTGTATCATACAAATGGGAAATAATGCTCTATACATAGACACACGCATAACATAATCAATACGACAGTCAACAGTAGGCTTAGAGCAGATGGACTAGGTTATTCAGGTCCAGTAGATGCTGCTTCTTACTTTATTATTCACACCAGCGTGGGATCAAAAATGTATAGTTTCCTTCCTTGTAAGTTGATTAACATAAACATAAAGTGTTTGGCTAAAGTCTGGCAAGCAATGTCCAAATCCAACCTTCAGTTTATGACCGAGACTAGAACATAAATGTTTCTCAGATTAAATGTATTCTTTTTTTGTCAAAGCAATTTCACAGTATTGGCAGTTTTATTATGTTCTGCACATTTCAAGCACCCTGCTTTTCCTTTGCTTCGTCATAGTAAATTATTGAGAAGTTTGAGAGGTAATTTGAGCTGACAGCTAAGTGAGATCCATATTAATGCAGTTTGGCAGATGAGCACCTGACTGCTGAAAACAGAGACAGACAGATGATTTTTCTCAAAGGCAAAACAAACGACCAAAGCTCTTCTTGATTTGAATAACATGTAAGCAGTAGAGTCCGCTGAGGCAGGAGGGTGTGATCATTTAGGTCTGTGTGAAATCACAATCAAGGATTTCCCTGAAATGGTCAAATTATTCCAGAAACTTGATGATTTTTCCTCGCTGAAAACTGATATAAAAGGAAATGGATATCATTTTAATAAGAGAGAAATTAATTTAGTTTAAAAAAGTCAAATCCTTATTGGCAGAGAGAACGTTGATATTGGTTGATTCTGCAAAACTCCATATTCAATTCAGTGTCACATTTTTTTTTATTATTCTTTCTACAAAATCTCTACAAATGGTGTATCCTAATATGTACATGTTATTGGAGGAAACATACCATAATTGCTGTGGGGTTTATGTTCACTGGCAGGACTTTGACGGCGCACATCTGGGTTCTCATCCTGTGTGTGGCTGGATTAAGGCTTCACACACTTTGTTAGGGGAAAGATTGATAGTTTAGTTCAATAATGGTTAAACACTGTTGACATTGAAGCTATGCTCGCAGTATAATATTCGTGATTTTAGACTGATTGCCATGACATTCAGTACACATGTTCATGTTCTCGGGATGAAATGTGATGAGTTTGAGGCTCCTCTGACGTTTCCATCTAGCACAGTTTCATTCATCCGATACTTAATTACCAAATACCTGCAAAACTAATGGCTTTCCCGTCAGCTTCAGCCAAACTTTGTCGTAATCAGTAACAAACATGCTAATAGTATAAAGTAAGGTGAACATGGTAAACGCAGTTCTGCTAAAAATCAGCATGTTGTCATCGTAGAGCATGCTAGCATTAGCATTTTGCTCAAAGCATCTCTGTGCAGCCCCACAGAGCTGCCAGCTTGGCTGAAGACTCTTGCGTTCTTCCGTACTCACTCCTGCTATATTGTGCATAAATGCGTTTGCACCAAATCTCGGAACCTATCGGGTATCGGTCTGGGGACGGATAAGCCTCTTGGGGAGAGGGGCCACATTTCTGGGGTTCCAGTGCTGATTGTTTACAGTCCGATTAGCAATTTGAGACAATGTGTACGACCGGGTTGTTTCACAAGTTGCCAGTTTACAAGCAAATATTAAACCTATCAAAGCGGTGGGTTACATTACATTATTACATTACAGTCATTTAGCAGACGCTTTTATCCAAAGCAACTTACAATAAGTGCATCAACATTGGTAATCAAAAGAACTACTAGTCACCAGAATTCATAAGTACATTTCCTTTTCCAAACAAGCATCTAAGAGCATGAAGCAGAGCATAACTCAGAGCCAAAGTACAGAAACAAGAAAAACAGTTAGTGCTATAAGTAATATGAATATAATAAGTGCAACAAGCTAGTATGAATACAGTAAGTGCTGAGTGGAAGGCTCAGGGTAGCACTTCCTGAAGAGGTGGGTCTTCAGCCTGATGAAAGATGGGCAGCGACTCCGCTGTCCTGACGTCAGTGGGAAGTTCATTCCACCACTGTGGGGCCAGGACAGAAAACAGCCGTGACCGGGTCGATCGGCCTCCAGGACCTCTGAGCGACGGGGCGACCGATCGCCCAGAGGCAGCAGAGCGAAGTGGTCGGGCGGGGGTGTAAGGCTTGACCATGGCCTGGAGATACGGGTTCCAAGATATCCTATCTACATGGACTTGTGGAGCAGGGGATCGCACCGCCGATCCTCTGATTGAAGGACAACCCGCTCTACTACTAAGACAAAGTCGCCTACATTTATGCGTTGCTTCTTTTGCTCTCCTCACCGAACCCGATTCAAATGCGATTGATCAATACTACTCTGAATACAAACCTAAATCTTGTCCCTCTCTCCTCCAGCTCTACTCGTGCTCTAGATGGGGCAGTGGTGTTATTAAATGTGTTATAATTAACACATTCACACAGGCTGTTCTTTCTGACAACTGCATTACTTTTAGCCTGGCTTATGCATTGAATTTATTCTTATCCTTCTAATATTACAGTTTGCTCTTTGTTTGTTCAATATGCCGCTCTTTTGCCAGTTGACTTCATATGCTGCAAAACGCTGCCCCTTTTTATGAAAACGCACTCGTAGCCAGATTAAGAAACCCTACTTTGATTTGCCGAGTTGCTGACCACCCGTAGGACCACTTAACATGATCGCAGTTGTTAGGGTTAATTAAGCCAGATAACAAAAAGATACCATGGATATGTTGAACGTCCTTCATAGTGCAGGACTCTGGTCAAGCACCTTGCAATCAGGTGTGAAGAAGCAGAAGAATTCATGTCTTAAGACTTCCTGTTGTCTTATCCTACTGGATTGGATTTTCAACAATGTTGTTTTTGCTAGTTTGAAGGTCATGTTGTGTCTTATGCACCAAAATCTCCTACTTTTTTATACAAACACTTTCTCTAGATTACAAAAAGATCTCACTTATTTTTTCACAGCATCCGTCATCTGAGTCTGAGGGATTTCTCTGGCTAATTCCTCTCTCTCACTGGCGTGTTTTTATGGATGGGTTGCGCATAATGCTTTGGCATACAATGCTTGCTTCGTGCATGTTTCTCAGTGAATGCGCATAGATTTCTGAGCTCATTGAAAAGGTTCCTGTCTCAGGTAATCAATAAAAAGACATGTTTGCTCTAACTCGTGTCTGCGCTATGAATGGAGGCGCTTTCTTTGTCTCTGGGAGAGGTGAGCATTGTGTGCATGAGCTGCTGACTAAGCTTCATCTTGTAAAAAGTAAGGTTATAGGAAACCAATGGAATGAAAGCTCTGGGAAACTTTATGCAAAGTAGCCCCGCGCTTTGTTGGATCTGAATTGAGCCTTTGACAAACAAAGGCTGTGGAGCATTTCACAATCTGTGTGTGGATGTCCTTTCTGGTCAAAATGAAACTTACAAGTTGAGGACTTTTTAAATAATCACTAGGGATGTTTACAGAGGTCAATATTTGCATCCCTATCTGGATTTGTTGAGATCAGTCTTTGTGCTTGGATTGGAATAAAACTTACCAATCCAACGGCTATTGTTATATTGATGCATTGTTGTCACTGCTGTACTGTCACTTATAATGAATTACAACAACAATTTGCTTCTGGACTGAATATACTGGTAGGAGCTGTCAAATTCTCACTATTCTGTTCACCGTGGCGTGTCTTTGGGTTTGATTGCCTTACCACTGTTTCTCTGCCAACTATGATATCGTAGAAACATCAGAATGCAAACTCTGCTAACTTTAAATGAATCCCCAACCCAAGCCTGTTTCAGGTGTCTGCATGAATGGAAGCCAGTGGCAGCCTGGGGAAAAATAAGGACATTATGCTACAACATCTAGACAAACAACAGCACAAAAACCACCTATGTGTACACTTGGCTGATAAAAAGAAGCTGTGACTGTAGGAATTATGACTTTTGTACTTCAGAAGCAAAAGAATGAAGTAGCGGGACATTGGAATAGCCTCACAAAACATCTTAGGAAGGAGCTTGTGGACTGGGGTAGATGGATGTGACAGTGATTGTAACAATCATAGGCATGATGCATTTCGATGAGGAACAATATCATCCTGAAAGGGGCAACAGTTCAGACTTGTTTCATGTGTATCAGTGGCTGCTGTGATTTAAAAATTAGGGTGGACAGGAGGACAACCACCCCATTGTGAAGTTGCCTGTCAGTAAACTGCACACGGCAGCACAGTCCTCCCGTGGGTCCAGCCTGGACAGCTGAGCGAGGTCAGAGGCTGCCCGACATGCTGCTGCACTCCACTAACCAGGGACTAAATACCGTTGTGGGCCATGGACTGCTGCTTGAGTCTATAAAGGCTGCTCTAACAGACAGGAGGGCTCTACACAGAGTAAGTTAACCATATTTTAATTAGGCATAAATAAATTAGAAGAAAATGAGACTTGAATTGTAAAAATATGCTAAATCTAAGGAAAGGAAAAAGGAATCCCTCTTTCAGGATTGACTGCTAGAATCACAATTTGGAGAAACAAAATTACAGATTACAGTTAGAAGTAAATTCATTTGGTCAATTAAAGTAGATACTATATAATATTTAAGTACATATTATATGATATTAAGTAAATATTCAGTGTGATAAGCAATATGAGTGAAGACCCTGAAAGGAGCACAGACAACACTCCTGCACACCTGAAGGAAAACTGAAGTTTGTAACTTGTTATATGGTTACAAAGTGAAAAAAACCAACAGTTTGGTCTGGCAAGACTCAGTTGTCACTTTTGTCAGCAGGACGGCCTTTCCAATACAAATACAAATGTGTTTTTGCTTTGCCGAATATCACATGAAGTTTCAGGGACATCCCGAATGATAAGTTTACAAGATAAACTTCTTCACCTCTAATTTGATGGCAGTTGCTTACATTTCCACCACTCGCCCCCACGCCCCCCTCTTCTTTATGCAGCACTTTGTTTGATGTCCCTCTTCTTTTCAGTCCACGTTAAAATGGTACTACAGGAAGGACGTGGGAAAACTAATGACTATCAATATTTATTTATTTTTTCCTGCCGCAATGCAGAGAAACGGTGTGATTATGGGGGATGGAGGGGGCTCGAGAAGTTGGTAAAGCAGGGATTTTTGGGGGGGTTAGTGTGTTCAGTAGGGACCTGGATGGAGCCCGTAATGATGCTGTAATTATATTTGGCATGAGAAGGTGGCCGAGGGGCTACCGTTAATGTAGCGTTAGGGGAACCTCATTAGGCTTTCACATGGCCTGACAGTTTCATTAAAGCCCAGCCGTCCCCGTCTGCCAGCACCAGTCCAAAGTATTTATTAAATAAATCTTTAAGCCTCTGCCCCCCCCCCCACACACACTTCTTGCCTGCTTCCTCTTATTCAGTTTGTCTACATGCATAATATAAGGCGGAATGTCAGTTCTGGTGAATCAATGGTGGAGGCACAACAGCGATCTCTCTGTCCCCGCCCATCTCCCTCATTAGTGTTTAGATCTCTTTTAATTTCAGCTCCTTATCTATCAGTGTAATGGTCTGGCTGCTATTGACTGCCTCTTTATGTATCGCCTGCTGCGGGCTAGCAGAAACGCAACGGTCTAGCTTTCTGGAGTGCCGTCCAGCGCCTCGTTTGTTCATTTCAAACAATTATCAGAAATGTCTCTCCATACCACTGAGGACATGAGGCGAAGCCAAGTCAGGTGGAGGATGTAAGGCAGGTGATCAAGTATTTACATACACCACCTTACCTTTGAAGGGATGTGAGGAGACAGAATGCGCCAGGCATACCTGACTCTGCAAAATGAAATATGTGGCCAACCTGAAAAGGAACAGAGTCAGAAGTTCTGAGAGGCTGCTGCCACATGGATGCGGCGCATGGATGCGGCGGCAGCCTTTTATTTTGTAAAATGACTTCATGCCCTGCTAGAGGCCAAAGGGTACTTTACACGAACAATAGCGCTACAGCAAAGCAAGGAGCTGAGTAGGTGTGAGCACGTTGCTAGAGGGCAAAGGTCAAGATGTATGAAACTTTAAGACATTCCACAGCTGATCATTTCTCCGAGGCCGAAATGTACAACTTTTGGAAAATGAATTACAGCAGAAATCGTTTTCTTCTCCATTTCAAAGCTGGTGAGGAACTTCGGTAGATCTTTTTCTGCGCCCCCGGTTGCGGGGAGTCAAAGTCCCATTCATTATTCTCATAGACAATGTCATGTGACTCATGCATCAGCATGACACTCATCTGGTTTAGTAATCAATATGAAAGATGAACTCTGTCAAAGCTACACAAGCCTGTAGACATTTTTGAAGGTTTCAGGGTAGAGTGTATAAATGTTCAAACTTTTCCAAATTATTTTGTTACATAAAATAAATCCCCTGAATGTTTCATGCAACACACATAATGGAGAGTAAGCTGCTATGTCACAAAAAAACTTTTAAGCAACATTATCAATAATTTTGGAGTGGAGTGTTGTTTGTGTCCACCTGATGAATGTAAGTCCAATATGGACTCTCTTTTAGCTCTGTTTTGGTCTCTACCAGCACCTGATGGTAAAAGCTGGCTTTTCAGCATTAGTTTTTCTTTATTTTTTTATATTTAAGACACAATTCAGTTGCCAGAAAAAAGGTTGTTACTTTACTTTTCTGCAAACTACGGGACATTTCTGAACCAAAAATAGTGTCATCAATATGTTTCATATCAGCCTAATGTGAAATGATTGGATAGGTTGGGTTAAGGTTAGAAAAAAATCATGGTTTGTGTGTGTAAAATAATAATGTAGCAATGTTACAACCGTAAAAACTTAACTAGCGTGAATAAATAACTCCTCTTAGCGGACTCTCTTGCGTAAATGTTACTTTAAGTTAGATTTCATCCTTCTTTGTTGGTAATAAACAATACATTTTTTATTCTTCCATTACAAACTGCTTTCTGACTGCATACAAACTACCAAAGATTAATCATTTTCTGTAAAATTCTGTATCTCTAACAGACTTCCATCTGGCTTTGAAGCCAATTCATCTGAGACTGAAGAGCTGCACTCTGCTAGAACCGCTCCTGCTCCGATCCTCTTCATCCTTAACCAATCTGCTGCCTTTGATACTGTCAACCAGCAGATACTCCTCATCATCCAGACTGACCTGGGGATCTCTCAGGGATTGCCTTCCACCTGTCGCACCACACTTATCAGATATAATTGAGGGGAACTCTCTATGCTGCACCGTCTCCTCTGGGTTCCCTCAGGGCCCAGTCTGGATCCACCTCCCCCTCTTTTATCTAATCCACGCTGCACGGCCCTGAGCTGAACTCGCCCAGATCCTCTACAAGACCGTTTCCTGCCCAGAGGGCTGAGAATCTTGGTGATGCTTAAGAGAGAACACAGGTTTGCCCTGTACACATATGTAAACAATTTGTCAAAAAGAGAAAAATGTCTTTTTGAGAACACCCTTTCCTTTTTTTAACGGGACATGAAGGAGTAAAATTTATTATAATTAAAAATTTGTTCTAATTGATAGGCGCACTGCAGCATAACACTTAGCAGTAGTATAGCAGTATGTTCTCATTTCACCTCATTAATACGGAGCTTTTTGTTCTGCTTTCATCATAAATCCCTTATAGTTTTTGTAGTGTTACAATACCTGCCTGCACATTTAGAACCAATTCAATATGTTTCACTTTAAAACCTTCAATTATAATAATAGTGTCCTGTAAATTGTTTTTGGCAGCTCTCTTTTCTTTGGTTTTATGAACATTATGGGGTTTGCAATTATTAGGGTTTTTTTAGAACATCAATGTCAAATATATGCGGCATCATCATGCGTCATGTAATCCCATGTGGACCCTTTCAACGGATTGACAAAAAGCAATGATTCATATATAGATACCATAAATGAGGCTAACCACACAGCAGTAGCATTCGCTAAATGGCAAATTCTTTCTCTTCCTAAACCACTTGTGGGATGAAGCTAATTTCCAGATTAGCTGAATATACGTGCAGTAAGAAAACAACAGAGTATCAAACAATTTGTAGAATTAGATTTCAGTGGTGCCTGCGTAGGATTTATTTCTACTCGATCCAAACAATTCTAATAACTCAAGAGCCTTGGTAAGTTCTAAAGTCCAAATTTATTGAAAATAGCTAGATGTAATCAATAGTAAATATTCACTGCGACCACGTTTTTTTTTTGATACTTGCTATTTTTTTACTCTTTTTTTAAGGGTGATGTGTCATAAAATACTGCAAACCGATATTCAAAGCTTTATGTGAAAAGTTCACTCGAAGTTTTAAAATATATAATATAATTTGATTATGACTAATAGAAAGTTATTAAATACATTTGGCAATTGCATTGGTAAAGTAACAATTTCAAATATTATTGTCTATTAAAGCTTTTTTTATGAATGCAATTTTATTATGTGATGTATTTAGTTAAAGGCAGGGTTGGTAGTGTTCTTCAAAACCATGTTTGATATATATTTTTTTAATTCTCATTACATCCTGACAGCAATCAATGAATCAAATGTTCTGACAAAAAGCAAGAATAAGAAAGCTGGTATCTATGGCTGCAGCAGGACTGTGATTAACCCATCCAATCATTACATTCGTCCCAAATGTACTGATTGGATGGGTTATGATGTGAAATTATTCGACAAGACCTCTTGCACTGCTCAGCTGTGGAAAACAGCGGCTTCTGTAAGCTCCAAATTACTGCACCAGGTTACCCTCGCACATTCATGTCCCATGTACAGTTGTGTTAAGCCCGTACAGAGAAGTTAAAGCAAATGGGAGAATATCAATGTGTAGCGTACAGAGCCAATGCATTGCCAATGTCAAGCTCTGTACCACAGACTTTTGGACCAGCAAGTTTCCCTCTAATCCTTACTGGATCTGACCAACTCAACATGGCTATGATCAATGTGGATCACACTGCTCTGAATATATGTGACCAGCTCCAGAACCTCACAGCAGCATGGCAAAATGGCGTCAATGGTCTGTTGTCTGTGCAGTTCTTCGTTACGGACAATGCCAACGCGGTGAAGGCCATCGCTGATGATGACTATTTCATCAGGTGCATGGCTCACTCCCTGTATTTGTTATTTTCAAATGCTCTGAAACAGTGCTAAAGAGTGAGCCATGCCATCAACAGGAAAATCACAGCATTTGTGCATCGCTCAAACAAGGCCACTGTGAAACACAAAGCAATCCAGGAGGAGATTGGCTTCCCTGTGAATGCCTTGGTGCATGATGTGTCCAGCAGGTGAAGTTCTGCATTCCACGTGTGGCTGCTGGGGAAGAAAATGGGATACGGATGGATTCAAGCCGGCTCATTCTCACACCACCAACGGCGCCTAGTGGAGGCCAGAGTAGAAATATTCCAGCCTTCTGAGGAAGCAACCTGCTATGTCTGTGAGGATGGTTCACTTCTGTCCTCGGTAATCCTGTGTGTGCACAAGCTGGCAGACCTTCGTTGTGTAACTTGATGTCAATTTACACAGTTCAAGCTCTGCTAAAGGCTCGCAGGCTTGCAACATCCTTGGAGACACATTTGTTGGAAAGCTTCCAACCAATCTCCAATGACCTTACTGGCCACTACTTTGAGGCCAACCTCTTGATTCCCAGATTTAAGATGCAGGGCTCAACGCTAACTTTTAAAAGTGGATGCCAGGCAGATGCCACTTTATATTTTGAGTGGAAAAGATACTGTGCAGATATACATCAGCTTAAAAATGAAAATGTGACATTTACACATGTTGCGTATGTTGTACATGCTTGCAGTATAATTTTTCGTCCAACTTAAAGATACTTGTCCTGTCACCTTACCAGATGTCCTTTTTGTTTTTCGTTCAGTGTCATTCAGGTTCATTCATCAATTTGGACATTCATTTGTGATGTTGGCGGATTAGTCAGCTTTTCACCCTACAGTCGAACAACTACAGTGGCTTCAACATTATTTATTTTAAAAAAAGATGCCTACACGCAATCAAAGGCCAAGAATTGGTTTCCAAATGGCAACCAGGCAACCTTTACCGTCGAGTCTGGAGATGATGCCCAGGGCACTTCTCAGTAAGTCAGACTTTAACAGGCGGCCGAAGGCTGATGATGTTGTTTCTGAGGTGGATCACAAGTTGACGCAGCGGACTGAACAACCGGGCCACTGCAGCTGTTATTGATCTGTTTGCAGGTGTGCAGCAAGCAGAGGGCACTCCCAGCAAAAGCCTCTTTTTGGGGTTTATGCAAAGAAATCGGAGACATCTGTTTCCACCCACCTGTCCTCCAGCAGTGTAGTAGACAACTACCTAGTAGAGTACAACACCGAGTCACTGTCCAGATGGTCTGACTTACCTGATGTAGACTGTGGGTAGAAGTCTGCCATTGCCAGATCCACTGGTCACCTACTGATCAAGTAACTGTCACCTAGGTTATGGGTGCAAATAACGTTTGTTACATACGTCATGTCCATGACATTAGTTACATGTCATGTACTTAGGAAACATCAAATAAGTCAACTTAGACTTCCGGTTACACACGAGACACAAACTGCGGTCTCCTGGGTGAAAGTCCTATTTGTTGTTAAAGTGTTAAAATAAAAATGAAATAAAACAGGCAATGTATTACTGCTGCAACATCAGGTTTTCTTTATCGGAGACAAAACACGGTAGACAAACGAGGTAGTGAATAAAGCTAAGTTCACACTACACGATTTTCAAAGACGTCAAATCGCTGTATTGTTCACACTACACAACTTGCCGTCTCGTACTCATATTTTAAAAGTGTTGTGGTTTTCACACTACAAGACTGAACAGCGAGGAGGAATCCCAGCTGAGTATGGCTGTTCTTCAAAACACATGCGAGAAGTGTATTCATGCTTGATGTTGTCATCGGGAAACATGTTCACAAAATAGCCTGTTTCCAACCCCTTTACTGTATCTAGGTGCATCGGCAAAAACAGAACTTTGCTTGAGTTAGTGTTGAAGTACTGTATGCTTAAAGAAGAACATGATTATGTGTACTGCTCGGGGTCTCACTTCAGGGGCTTATTCCCCCAGACACTACATGAGTGTTTGTCGACTCTATCTCATCTAACAGCTCGCACTGCTCATCCAATTTCTGCGCTGTCTGTGCTGTGTTTGACTTTCATATGTTGCGGAATGGAGCAGCTTACTTCAGGGAATAGCCCCGTCCCTCCCCATGCCTCTGTGGCCAGCCTTGAGAAGCTACTTTTGAAAGAATTTTGATTCTTTGCATCAGATTACATAATTAAAAAAAGGAATACATTTTATTTTTTATTTTGTTTGTCTTGTTTTTTTTTATTGTAATAAATTAAAATATTAAACTTGAATCTTTAAGATTCATAAATCCTGGTTGATTTGGCTACACATGGTAACTGGTGGCAGCAGCAAGTGTGGTACTACAGCAAGCACTCCTTGAACTACTGGTTTACAGTGCAGCCAAAGAAACTCTTTTCCCTCCTGCCATGACCAACCTTGATTTGATTTCATGCTGCACACAGCGGGAGTAGGTTTCTAGCCGAATAGCAGGGCACAGTAATATTCATACACTGTCCATTTAAAACTGGTCTATCAAAAACTATTACAAAATACGTTTATCTTGATGCACTTGTTTGATGAATGATCGCAGTCAGAGCTATCAACTAGGACAAATGCATTGGAGGTTTGAAGGAATGGCGGACTCCACCACAAGCGAAAAAACAATTGCACCAAAAAATATGTATATATATATATATATATATGAGGTAATTGCAATACATTTAATGAGTGGGCTTACATTTGCACTGGCATCGCTTTTTTGAGTCTTGGTTTTGATCTCCAAGAAACTTGGTTATTTATAGCCCATACATGGTTATAACAGTATCCAGGTTTCTGATCATCTGTTGTGTCTTGATGCTTCAACACCTCAACCACTATTCTCCGTACCAAAAAATGATCAGAAACCTGAAGTGGATGTTTACACGCCACAGTGTGCTGGTTTCTATTTCCAGGTAGCATCCAGCTTTCTCAAAAATTGAATAAAAGCTGTTTCTCACTAGTGCGATGCCAAAAAACTGCAGTGAGTGCACACGGAAAATGTGCACACCAGCTACACATACCAGGGCCGGTGTGAATTCCTGATCTCAAGCCATAATTTGTCCTTGACTTGGTTGCTGAGCTAGTTGGCGTAATGTTTGTCATATAGTATTGGGACTTTAAGAAACCAAATTGATGAGATATCCCCCATTTTGGCAGAAAGCTACTTGGAGCTACAACTTGGTCAGATATATATTTCCACAAGTGGAAATCTGTGGAGATCGGCTGAAATTGAAATGTTCCGCAGGCATGTGCAAGCATTCATAAGGTTCCACAAAATCATTTTTTAGAAATTTTCGTCCAAATTTGCTGTCGAAAAAATCCGTGCTGGGTGGGAAACGGCTTTACGGATGTGAAACCAGGATATGATGTCTACAAGCGGAACACAAAACTGTAATACTTCAAACACCCGATCATTGTAGAAACTTATTTATGATAAGTGAAATGTAAATGTATCCCAGACAAAATTTCCCTCAGAACATAATTCCCAATGCAGTTTGGTTGTGTGGGACCGTAATGTTCAGAAGACGGAGCTGACGGCACACACACACACACACACACACACACACACACACACACACAGTGTTGAGCTACAGCTAAATACTACATGCTCTTAAGCAACCCGGTGCTTCGCTGCTTGACGCTTATCACCCAGAGACAGGTTCGCTTCAGGCGCAATCATATCTGGGGGCACAGCTCCTGTCTGCTGGCCCGCCTGACCGCTTTTTTCTCCCCCCGCTAACACCTCACATCTGAGGCGCTGAACCCATCAGGCCTGAGTCAACACCCAGCTTCCTGTCTTCACGTAGCCTTGGTGCATTGGCTTTGATTTGAATGTGAAACACACTGCAGGGAACAGGAACTTCTCCTCAAATGCCACTTTTACTGTCTGATTAAACAGCTGCTGTTTCTCCTCCAACCTTCATAGTGTTCTCCAGTACGCACACTGTTCCTCTCTGAAGAGGTAATTACAAACGTGGGAGGTCAGAGTAATGATATAGAGAACAGAAGCAGGTTGATTACACCAGTTGCTAGGTAAACATCCACTGATTAGATGGTATATGTACTCACTGTGAATGCAGTAGCGCTTGCCATTGAGCGGTTTCTTTGTATAAATAGTGTCACATTGCAAACGTAACATATAACCATGACTGAAAAAGTCATTTGTTTCTATAAACACAAAGAGACATTTTAAACACACATTTTCTTCCCACTTCTTGGTATACTTGGACAATAATTACCAGTTAAAAATGATTCCTTTTTTTTAAAATGTAATGTATTATTGAGTGAAAACATCTTTTATATATTGAAAGTATTGAGGATAAGACCTTATATAACCATATACCATCTATATGCATAATGTGAGAGGGCAATCTTAAAGGATATGCACAGATTGTGCAGATTGTGTTCAGTGTCCCTGAGCGAGACACTGAACCCCTAATTGCTCCCCGGGCTGCTTCTCAGCAGCCCACTGCTCCCAATGAGTTGGTGATGGGTTAAAAGCAGAGGCTAAATTTTGTATATGTGTAAAAAATGTATATGACAATAAATAAATACAATTTAAATTTCAAATGTAACCCGTACGCCCATTATGTACATTCAAAGATGTATTTCATGTAACCATTGCTCCTCTCAGTCCTCATGACATGTCTCCAATGTAAGGGGGAACACAAATCCAGTGCCCTGTTTCCATTCTCTAGTTCAGCTGACGCTAATACGAGGCCTCAGCAGTCTGAGTTCAACTGGATATATTTAACTTATAAATAACTTTTTAACATAAAACTCCTTTTTGTACTCCCAGACAGCGTGCCCTTGCTGAACCGCAGCAGAGAGATGCAGCCTCAAAGAGGATATTTTGCATTAAAAAGACTAACTTTGGAAAACACTTTTGTTTTGTCTGGTCCAGACACGCTGAAGCCTCGTATTAGCTTCAGCTGACTGTTGGAATGTATTTTGGCACAGAACGAGGTCTGTAGATCGTGACCCCTGTCATTTACATTGGTTTTGCTTCATGAAAGGATCTATTTATGACCAGTGTGAATAATCAGTCTGATCTCCTAAAAATGATGACTGAAACATTCACTTATTTACATTTTTTTTTATTTTTTATTAAACTATATTTATCCCATTAAGGGGGAAATGTGTGTCTGCATTTGACCCATCCCTGTATCAGGGAGCAGTGGGCTCCATGACAGGCGCCCGGGGGAAATGTACGCCTGTAACTTATAAATAATCTAACAAACATACTTATCTAAAGCCGAACCATAAAAAAACAAGTCACTTTGTTTCATTTTTGTTATGTTTTGTTTCGATTTACAACGTGAACATGCTTAAAACATTGACCGTAATCAGGAAGACAACGTTTCTCCAGAGAATGCAGTTTAATCGTATTGGAATGCAATCCTGTAGGAGACAAGGTTGACGTAAGAGGAACAATTACAGCAACCATTAGCTGTCGTAATGTGAAGCTGTCCTTTAATGAGAGAAACTGTGTGTGGGGGGCCGGCAGAGAACAACTATCTTGTCGACAATGCAGACGGATATAATAAATATGCCAGAGATGGTGGGCCACTTTTAGTTCGGGAGAGACATCATAAATCTGTAAATTACAGGACTGGTAAAACCAATAATGTGTTGGTCCATCTCCAATACTTCCTGACTTCCCTTCACCTGTCAGTCACTCTCAACACAAAGCGCATTGGTTCCTACTGAAGACATTCTTCTTTAAAACCAGCTCACTACTACAGTTTGGGTCGAGGTGTGTGTGTGTGTGTGTGTGTGTGTGTGTGTGTGTGTGTGTGTGTGTGTGTTTGTAGTAATGAGGGAACATGACACCCAGAGCAACAGTTGGCTCATTGATATGGTTATTATTGTTTTTTGGACAACAACGGAGCGCAATGGCACAGAGAAAGACGATATCATGTTTCATACAAACACAATATCTGTTTAAAATATGTTCACTGTTGGTTTTGGTTGTTTAATGGTATGATGGTCTATGAGAAAAGAATAATGAGAAGAAGAAAATATAGAACATATAGTCTGATGTATATATATATATATATATATATATATATATATATATATATATATATATATATATAATATCATCAGACTTGTGGTTTGACTTTTATTCTCCAAATATTCTCCTCCAAATGTGAAAGAAAGATTTATGCACATCTATATTAACAAAATATACACCTACATACACACACACACACACACACACACACACACACACACACACACACACACACACACACACACACACATAACATTTACCGAGATCAAGAATGGAAATGAAATGAGTTTTAAAATGCACTGCACTCATGTGTGCCCTTCCCTTTCTCTTTGCATTGATTCTTTTCAGTATTGAATATTAATTTTTTTTCCGTTATTTACAGTTTTGGGATAAAATGATCCCCCAAAGCTCTTTTGGCTGAATCTCCAACTGCCTTAATAAGCCAACAGCTCACAAAGAAGAACACCCCGGCACCACTAATTGAGCTGCTGTAGACTTAACTCGTGAGCCAGAATGAAATTCTTGAGTCAGTTAGGTCACTGGTGGAAAATCTCCACAGAGGAGGATAATTGAGTCTGAAGGAGCATTCTGAATTCGGCAGTGTTTCCTAAACAGCAGCAGCGAGGCAGCTCTTCATCCGGGGAAAAAAACCACCATCAGCTGACATTCAATCACTCCTCTCCCTCATCCCTTTGGTATAAAGCAATCACGCGGCTGCCGGGGCTATGGCGGTGCGCTTACATCACCTCTCAGGATTCCCGGGTATTAAAGTTCACATCTTTCAAACGGCGATCTCTTGCAGCCATTTGAAGTCGCAGGTGTGAAAAAAAACAAAATCAAACGCACAACACTGAAATTTCACGAGTGCAACTGTGATCTAATCCTGTTGCTATTTAATGAATGGCGGTGCTTTATTATCTGCGTTTGATGTTCTGCTGGCACATAAAGAATAACCAGGGTTTAAAAGGTGAGTGTGATATAGACTACATTGAAAAGAGGAAGAAAAAAAACCAAAACAAGACATTATCGCCTGCAGAATCTCTCCTGATAGATTGTTTGGACACGCGCTGCTCTTTCAGAGTGGTGGGTGTGCACGTGAGTGTTTGCCAACATGGACTCTGTGGACTGTTTCTATTTTGAGAGTAATGGCTGCTGGATTCAGGAGGGCCCCTTTCCGTCTAATCTCCTTGACTTCTCGACAGGCAATTTGGGACACAGAGATGTGTTATCGGAGGGCCACCTTGATGGCGCGCTCTGATACATGCTTACATCCTCACTGCATTTCAGAGACATTACACTCACCAATACTACATCACATAAATACTAGCAGAATCAGTGACAGAAAGAAATACAGTTATTCATACATTTACACGATTTTTAAGATACCAAAACGTAGTAAGATACCGCCAGCGGTGGAAAGTACATTTACTCTCGTATTGTACTTAAAGCTGCTACGAGGAACTTTCATCGTGTTTATTTTTGCGGTCCCTGCGGACAAAAGCACCAGACTCCCTTTAGAAACCTCTCATTTGACTGGCCCGCTCAGTCGTGGTTCTCCGGTGCCTCCCTTCCCTCTGTAGCGGGTCCAGCTGTATGGCCTGGGTCTCCAGCAGCGTGGCGTGTCAGTGGAGGAGCAGAGAGGAGAATCTCCAACTGCAGTGTCGAAAGGCAGCAGCAAAGCCGGATCTGGGTCTGGGTCCTGGTGAACTTGCATGATTTTATCTGATTTCGCCAGAATCCGACAGTGACAGCGATGACAAGCAAGAAGCATAACTATAAAGACATAGACAATCGTCTCACCTATGGTCTTCTTTACAACAGTTCAGTTGTTTCAGTTAAAAAAACAACTAAACTGTTAAAAGTTTCTCGCATAATAACTTTAAGTTAAGTTACTTCATAATGTTATGCTATATATGTACATCACTTCACTACATTTCAGAAGGACATATTGTACTTTTTACTCTACATTTATAAGGTACCTGTTCTTCTTCTTCCAACTGCCTGCTTCTTGTTAATCCTTGCGCTACCGGACTTCTCTACTATCTGCTACAACTATCGGATTGATTGCCATGAAATTTTAGGGACATTTTTGGTTTTGTGTGAAAAATCTCAACACTACTGACTGGAATCCTAATGATACAGGAGCTGTAGTTAACAGTCTTGTTCTGGAGACTATGTCTGTGGTACAAAGGAAACAAGGACATGTAGTTCAGTGAGGTTCACAGAGAAGTCTGAGGAACAAGGATGCTGTTTCTGGAAAGACACTTTGCTGTTGACTTTTCTTTTTTTCATTTTTGTGACCGCCACAAACCTAATGTAATTTACTTCCATAGTGTTCTTGGTGGAGATGGAGATAGATATCTTAAAATAACAAGTACAATGAAAACTATTCAAAAATCATATTACCATTGGGTCTCATTTTAAACTAAATATTAACTGACCCTTTTAAATCAAATTACCACAACTAGCTAACTTTGACATGACCGGCTGGTTTTGCTGTAATCACTGGTATTAATGGCAGTTACACTATCGGGGAACATACAAGCCTTTTGTTTTTAAGCTTTATAATAAAAAAAGATTGTTGCTAAAGCACTGCAGTAAGCACCTGAGATCATCTATTCACTATTGTTTTTTCCTCATTATACGTCTACTTGATGTTAAGGTAGGATGCTTCTAATGGAACAAAGAGCCAAAGTAGAAAGAAGAAGGAACGCTCCATTCCTTCACACAGAAATGCCTCATCTTATCCATGGAATCCATGCGAAACCTACATAAAAAATATAAAATAAGATCATTTAGATCTTTATTAATCCCGAAGGAAATTCCTGTGCCAGAGTTTGATCAAATATTACAACAGAAAAATAACAAAAAAACCATAGAATATTTAGACAAATATAAATATACATGAAGAATACAGTAATAACTATTAGGTGTAAAAATAGTAACACTGACAGCAGTACTAAATAGAGTAAGTATAGTAGAACAAATAATTCAAATAGAAAAAGGATGAAACAAAAGGAGTAAAAATATAAAGTGTATAAGAAGTAATACCAACACTAGTTCTTAATAGAAACTAAAATAGAAAAGTACTATGGTGCAGGATGTTGAGAGTGATATTGAAAAGTAATAAAAAGATATATTGCACATAGTATATTGAAAGTAATATTGCACATTGTTGAAAGAAGTAACATTGCACACGATGTGGTTGTTATTGTTGTCAGTGTGCAATGTTTCAGCTGTCCTTCCTGCAGAAGGGGGAGGAGTTATATAGTTTGATGGCCACAGGTAGAAAAGACTTCCTGTGGCGTTCTGTGGTGCACCTCGGTGGTCTCGGTGGTCTCGGTGGTCTCGGTCTACTCTGAAGGTGCTCTGACGTGAATTCAGTGTGGCGTGCAGGGGATGAGAGGCACGGTCCAGAATACTGAGTGGTTTCCTCAGCGTCCTCCTCTCTCACACCTCTACCACAGACTCCAGTTCCACTCCCAGGACAGAACCAGCTTCCCTGCTGAGCTTATTGTGTATATTAGCATCAGCTGCCTTCATCCTACTGTCCCAGCACACTACAGCGTAGGAGATGACGCTGTGATAAAACATCTGCTGCATGCTTCTGCAGATGTTGAAGAGTCTCCTGAAAAAATACTCTGACTTTTCTTGTACAGAGCCTCGGTGTTTTTAGTCCATTTCATCTCATTGACCATGTGGACGCCCAGGTATTTGTAATCCTCGACCTTCCCCCGATGCACACTGGGTTCGGTGGGGTCTTCTGTCCAGAGCAGGGGTCTTCAATGTTTTTCAGGCCAAGGACCCCCAAACTGATAGAGAGATGGAGCAGAGACCCCTACTATAGACAGTATATTGTATAAAATTGTGTTTTATATTAAACTGGGCCTAGTGCCATGTATGAATGAATGAATGAGTGATGGCCTATTAGTACCACTGCCATGCATAAACATACCTGTTATCTTGCAGACAATACTGAACTATTAAAATAATGGACAGATTCATGTTTGAAAAAAAAAATAAAAAATTGTCTAATCAACCAAAAATTTCTCCCTGCAGTACCTTCGCGGACCCCCTCGGGGTCGCAGACCCCCTGTTGGAGACCTCTGGTCTAGAGTGTAGAGTGTGAACAGGAAGGGAGACAGGATGTGAGGGAAAGATGCACACACTTACATTTGACCTGTTAAAGATCTTTCACCAGGCTAACAGGAAGTAAAAGTCACAGAATACTGGGTAAATTAGCAAGGATGGGATTTTATATTAGTTTGCATCACGCCCTGAATTATAACCCCTGTCCAAAGTAGCAATAAGTGCAAATTCTAGCATTTTATGTTTTGCCATTAATGTCGTCCAACAATTTCACTCTTGAGTGAGCAAACACAAACCCCTCCACTTCTGTTGAGTCCAAGGATAATACCGATGTCACCTTAATTCACCGCTATAGACTTGAATGTTAAACCAAAGAGAATATTGTCATGCAGCACTTAGAGTAAAACTTCTGGCACATGAATGCAGGGGACATTTGTCCCAATCAGACGCTCACTCGTCTCACCTCTCTGTTGTTGCTCTCCCTGAGGAAACTTAATATAAGGTGATCAGTCTTAACTAATGGACCATTTGGAAGAGATGTGAGCAATTTCAGTGAAACGCAGCGCCTTTCCTCAGGCGCATTTATAAAGCAGATCAAGCCGTGGAAGACATGTTGTTGTCGACCAATTAGTTGTGTTAAATTCAAGGAAGATCCGTACAAAATCTCTGATTTCAGCCATAAAATCCTGGTGGTAAACAGCAAAGAATAAACTCACAACTGGTCTTCAACTTTTTTGGGGGGTAGAACACTTAATTCAAACTTAGAGGATCGCATTAAAATGCACAGGCATGCTGGTAAAAAAACAGTGTATAGACCATTGCATCACACATCTCCAACAGATGCTGATTGAACACCCCTTGAAATGTACATTATGCTAAACAGAGAGCCTCAGCCTGGTGTGTACCCACTTAAGTCAACAATGTCATCCTTTCCCACCATTTCCACTTCCTGCCCCCTGTGGATGGTACTCAAGCTACGACTTTCAAGCTAGTGTGCTTTTCTCCCCTTGCATACTATTAAGGGCCATGTAGCAGATTCAAAATGCGTTGCAGAGGGCTTTTGTGAAATATTAACTGCCATACAGTGACTGAACCTCTTACTGTATGAAAGAAACATAATGAAAATGAAATGTTAATAGCTCATTATCCTAACCACCTGGTGCAGCATGGGGCATGGGGATGTATTTTAAGTTTGAATTATGTGGTGGAACTAAATCCCTCAGGGGGTTTCAACAAAGAAACACCTCTCCAACTACACCGAGACTGGTTGTTCCTTGATCATTATACAAACTGCATAATGCCATGGTAATTGCTATGGTAGAATAAGTTCACCCCGCGATGTAACAAGTCAAATAATACCAGGTACATTCGGCAAATACGGACGATGCCTCGGGCCTTTTAGGTGAATTATTTGGATGGGTTTGATTTGCAAGGCAGAGCAGTTGCACAGTGAATTTAAGCGTGTTAAGCTGGCGCACTCAGTTGTCAGTTTAAAACCTAAAACTAATACAGTCCCATACAACAGATGTATCTAATCCTCCCCTTATGGAGGTCTTCGTTGAAACTGTTTTAGAGAGGTGTTGATTGAACTGCATGGTTTTTGTTTTTTTTGCGATGTGCATTGTGCTGCTGTAGACTTTTATTGCATTATACTGAAGGGTGTCTCTATTAATTTGTCCACACCATTTGCATCAACAAGGGTTAGGCTAAATGACACGAACACCTCTGTAACTGGTAAACCGGAACAGGAGTGTCGATGCTCTTATGTCCTGTTTGCTGTCTACTTGTAGTTCCTATTTGCGTCCATGCATTTGACATACAAGTTGTTTGCTTTCTTAACACATTTCTACATGTATGGCGTTAACATCTGAACAAGTATTTATACAAACACAAATATAACAGAATCATACTAAAGTGTTCCAACATCAGGGCAATTAAACTTCACCTTATGCTTGCTGTCAGGAGGTCACCATTACGTTGTATCGTATGCGTGTGTTCAATGTGTCTGCGTAGGCGTAACCTGATTGCAATATGTATGAAAGAGAGAATGAGGTGAAGGATGTTCTTGCTACTTTGACACACATTAAAAGGTGCAATACAAGATTAATAACAGCATCAATACAGCAGCAACCAACTACTGTGTATGAAAAGATATCGAGGAATAATGTCTATCTGAGCAGAGAATGAAGTCAATCTTCCTGTGTGTGTTGTTATCAGAGCTTCTGTGGCACAATAAGTCATGTGTAGTTCAGTAAGTACAACCATTTAGTGGGTGTAATGTAAGTTAAGAGAGTTTATTATGTTTCCTATGTGTATAAGAGGAGGAAGTGTTCATTGTAGTTAACAATGTTACACTGTACGCTGGTGGCACTGTGTTAGGTCTTGTAAATGTGTATCAGGATTAACTGTGTGAATTAAGCTAGCTAGCAGCTAATGCAGGATTCCCAACCAGCATTGTAGTAGTAGGAGTGCGGGACGGCAGCCGTGGTAATGAGCCCTCGTGTGAGGGAGCCCCCGTCGCTCATATCATCATTTCATTACGACTGTTAGTATTAAATATGGTGTTATATGTTGAGCAACATTTAGGTTTATGGAAATGTATAAGACAAATGTAAGGCATAATACCCTCAAAAGAGTTTTGGAGGAGGTGTAACTGTTAATATTGTGCATTAGTGATATTTTGAAACTGTAAATGGTGAATATGTGAGAGAATGACAATCTCTGTGTACATGATGGAAGCAGAAAACGCGGTGGAGCGACTGTATATCTAAACGCATACTTGTGTAGCACCAGATTGAGCCTGTGTGACATCATTCTGTGCACCGTTACACTTCTCCGTGCTTTGTACGTAGCCGGGCCTGCTGTGCGTGCTTTTAGTCCATGTAAATGCACGTGAGCGAGCCCCGCTGGCTAGCATACAGCCGCCTCTCTGCGCTGCGCCTCATGCGACGGTATCAGCCGATAAAGCCGTCCCGACGGACGGTGTCATCGTGGTGGTTCAGCACCACCCTCCCTTCCCCTCTCAGATAAACACCATTAGCTCTGATAGTACTTTTGCACTAGTTTGCACTGTTAGCGCTGTTAACACTGTTAGCGCTGTTAACACCGTTAGCGCTGTTAACACCGTTAGCTGCGAGCCACCGGCTCAGCTGTCGGCATAGTCGTTGAGAAGGCTACTTATCTTGTGTGTTGCACCTATGAATGGATGCCTGAATATTTATACTTAAAAAAACAATCATTTGTTTTTCTCTGCTATACGTTCCATCCTATTGTAGCATGGAATAGGCCATCTCCAACCAGGGTCCAACAACTATCAGGCTTTGCTCAATAGATTCTTATACAATTGTTTAGTGGATTTGGAGCGAGTTATGGTTATACATTGTGTAATAGTGATACTCGTTAGGAGGTACGTCTCTAAACCTGTGGAGCTAACATTAGCAGAGTACATTAGCACATCTTACTACAGTGTAAGCTCTTCTATAGTACGCAAAGTACTGAAGGTACACTGAATGTCTACACATGCTGCTTTTTTGTGTGTGATTGTAACAGTGAATAAAGACCTACCCGGCTTTACAGGAAGTGTTGTTCCTTCATTTCATTGTCTACTGTCTCCATATTTGACGTGATGGTTCTCTTTTACATTGTGATCTGTAGACTTTAGCTTCTGACTGCTTCTCTCCGAAATTGCATTTATTCCCCTTTTTGCTTAACTTGGTTTAATTTGTTAAATCCAGCTTCTTTTGTTCAACGGAGTCAGGTCATCTTTAAAATCCACTCTAACGAACAAAATCAAACATTTAATAAGAGTTGCACAAACAGCTGATACACTGCTAGTTGCGGAGTGTTATCCTGTGTGATCTCTTACAAGCAAAACAGGCACAGCAGCATGCATTCAGAAAGAAACTGTACACTACAAACTGCATACCAAAGTAAGCCTACATTGAACAGTACAGTAAACACTAGTCAGCTCTACCAGGAGTTCAGTTATAGATCAAGAGGAGATCATCACTCCGATCAGCCTCGTTGAAGCTCTGGTCTTCCAGTTTTCCTTTTAGTAGCAGAGTGACTGTCCTTAAGTGAAGCTGTGATTCGTTGTCGGCACACAGTCCCTCTGTCCTCAGGTACATGCTCAGTCTCTAGCGAGTAAATGAGACCGACAACCCCGGTAACACTTTTGAATTCAAAGAAGAACCCACAATAACTTGTCTTTAGTGAAATTTATATATATATATATATATATATATATATATATATATATGTCCACAGACAAATCTCTATTTGATCATGTGATGAGACAAGACATTGGTGTGTAGTTGTGTGTGTGTGTGTGTTTGCGTGTGCCTTATAGGGCCTGTCATAGTAGTATGCACAATAGTGGGCCAATCACAATTACCTTACATATCACTGTGTTTCTTTTAAAGTTTGACCTCTCATACACCTAACCCCTGTCCTCCAGCAGTAGCTCACCTCTTCCTGTTAGTAGAAAAAGAGGAGCTGAGCCACAGGCCTGGTTTCAGTATTCATGTCTCTGGACCGGTCCCAAGGGAACAATACTGCACTGTTACTCAAGATGGACAGTGCAGCTGCACCAAAATTTTATTCCATTTTGCCCTTAATTTGGTCTATTCGTACAAGCACCTTCACAGTAATGTGTTAGCTCCAATCCATACAGGTGGAAGTGAGCTGCCAGTAGAACGGATGCTGTATTGCAAACAAAGCTTCAGTAAATCAGCTCTCCGCTTTACATCTGTGTGCTGCCAGTCACGTCTAATGTTGCTCTGGCTGAGCCTTGCAGTTTTTGCTCCGCAGTTGTTTATGGCTGTTGGTGTCGACAGAACTGTGGTCTGACTGTTTGTTAAATAAAACATGCCGCTCAGGAGGGAACTCGTTAGTGCCAGCCTCACACACACACACACACACACACACACACACACACACACACACATACGCAGCCTATGCCTCAGATATATGTATGAACACAGACACATTCACATCAGATTAGTGCCGTGGGAATTGTTGAGTTGACCATTAGCATGAAAACAAGGGTCGAGAGCTGGATAAAACTCTGCCTGAGGTTAAAGTTCCGGGTTTATCCATGTGTTATGTCATCTGAGTGTGAACATAAGCAGGACATTCCTATGTGCAACGCTTGGTCTGAACAACTTCCTATGGGCCTGAATTAGCATAGGACATTACATGATTACATTAAACTTAAAGCATTGGGAATGCCCAAGATCAGATCTTCCACTGCTATGCTGATCGCCTTAAATGCTATTTAAATCCTCTTACAAGTTAAACAGAAGGGATTTAAAAGGGCTCAACACGATATAACATGAGCCAACGGTGCTGACAGTGCTAACAGTGCAAACTACAGCATGAGTGCTAAAAGTGTTTACCTGAGGGAACCGCACGGTGTGCGCTACGCCTCTGTGACGACGCCGTCGGTTTGGACCTCAAGCCTAAGGAATGTGTCAACTATGTGCCATTTTCAAATTCCTACCAGTTTCTCAACTTTAGGGGCTCAGACATATTCGTAACAACCTCCAGGAGCTTCAGAATAAAGTCAGCTCAGCCTATATTTAGCGTGCAAATGTAAATATGATCAGCACACAATACCACCTTCTTCGGTTTCTACACCATTTCAATTCCGGCTTCAAACACACGATATTTGCCCCAAATTGAATTGTCAGCTTGGACGTCAAGAAACACAAAGTGCCACACATCCCGACAGAATAACAAACATTGTACGGACGAGCTGTGTGGAAATATGTGCTTGTCTAGCGTGTCAGACTCCAAATGTAGAAAACTGTTGCCACATGCTGCTGCCACTCAGTCAAAAAAAGTTATTTTCTCCCCATGCAGCCAGAGAGGTGCCGTGCTCATGAATGCCAATTCACAAACAGACAAAGAATGGCGGTGTTTGAATCCGGACAGTACTTGGTTTCAATGTTTCAAAATAGCAAAAGCAATAAAGTACAAGTATAGGAAGAGACTTCTTTGCGGGAGCGCCTTGGCTAAACACTGTCATATATCACCACAGATCTAAGACATGCATAAGTCAACTCAGAGAGGTGTGTGTGGACAATGCAGACACCCTCCCGCCTTCCTTCCGCATGAACTGTGGGACATTATTCACGCTCTCATCACACGTTTTTCCCCAACTTGAACCACCAGTGCAGAGGCTGTTGAAAACATGTCTGTTCAGAACGGGCTGAACACTTGACCTGTGGTGGTGCTGCGTCTCACACAAACGACATCGCACTCAATACTGCACTTCTTTGTGTTCTCAGTAAAACACCTGGCATGACCTAGTTGCATCATGCGCCCAAGTCGTGGTTACTCGCGGTCAGAACCACCGGTGAAATAGACCTGCAGTCTGGTTCATTAGAAGAACACACCAAGGACTTTACTGTTGGCAACGTGGGCCTTCAGGACCAAGTAACAGGCCCCGAACAGATACAGATGTATTTATTAACTAAATATTAAAGGTAGACAAAAGGCCCACAAAGCACTTCAAAAAGATGAAACTCAGCTACAGCCTACTACTTACTGAGTACTTCTACTTCAGAGGGAAACATTGTAGTACTACATGAACCTGATTAAGAGATCTTAATGGTTACGTCAGATTCCGATTTTACTCAAGTACAACAATTAAAATACAATGCCTAATAATGAATTAAACTATCCGGCATCATATTAGAATTGAAAGCTCTTTCAGTGCATTGGGCTGATAATCCCTCTCTTTCTTCACATGAAGTAAACATTTGAATGCAGGACTTTTACTGTAAGGTTTTAATATTTCTTGCTATTAATAGTTTTATTTCAGAAAATAAACCACTTATTTACTTATTCCCAGTAAGAGAAAGGGGGAAACATCGGTGAACTACAGGAGGACATTTCTAAATAAGCAAATGACTTGCTCACTTTGCCATAACCAGCGCGGTTCTAAAGTAGAGCAATGACTTAATTAGCAGAGCTATTTATCTGGCATTAACATTGGCAAGTGTGATAAGTTAGACTGACGCCGGTCTTACTCAGGGGAGAAAAAACACAACCAAGTCCCGGCTTGCTCACTGTCACACTGTTTATTCCAAGTCTATTTATATTGAACGTTTCGCGCGTCCAAAGTGGACCAAATCAACAAAGCACACCCGTTAGGTCTCCAGCAATACACCCACCAAGTGTGAGGTAGATCAGATGAGCAGTTTGAGAAGTGCAAGAACACACAGACACACACAGGCCGACAGAAAGAGGTTCCCTGCTCTAGTTAGATGAAAAGTCCTACTCAATTATCTGACAGTGATGGTGGGCGAGCAAACAGCATCACACAATTATTTGGGTTTTCAAAGTGCGCCGGTGTTGACATTTTACAGTAGATCTGCACAGACAACCGAAGTTTCAACCAACAAAAAGGAACAAATGCAAGAACAATAATGCTAAACTAAGGTGTTATCCTCCTGCCCACAGTCAGCAAACTGCACAGTCAAAGCCCCTCTTAATTAGATTCAACAAAACTTCAGCGTTCAAGTCGTTAACAAAGGACTCCACTGCCATTGACAAGGGGAAGGAAAGAATGAAAGCAAAAATAAACTATACTAGCAACTCCTTCTAACACGCCTTCCAAATCAGCCCGCTTGCTTGAGTCCCATGAGTCCAATTAGCTGTAGCATTTTATGCCGCTATATGTCGTGGGATGATTACACTGCCACTCAGCTCGGCCTCAGTCAGGAAGTGAAGTTCAAGGAACAAGCTCAGCTATATAAAAGGAGGAATCACAGTGCTGTCAATCTGAATAACTAAATCATTTTGCATAACTGAAAATGAGGTCTGAAATGTGTCCAACTGAGAATTACTTCCATCAGAAAAATGATCACGACAGAGTGGTTGTATATGGATATCCTACACCACATATTTTGATCTGCAATTTCATCACGTCGTTACTTCACACACAGGAAGTTTATTTAGCCTTTATCTTCAGCCCCTTGGGGAGCACCGCTGTCCGGGTGGGTGCAAGTTTCTCAAAAAACCCTGACCTGCCCATCACTGCAGCTCACTCTGCTCCGCCGGTGGCAAGTTATGCATAAATATATTACTCAGGGCCTTTTTATTGGGGCATCAACCTTGCGTTTACGCACATATTGTAAAAAAAATAGACTTGAAGCTTAAATAAACGCTTCAGTTCAGGTTGGGGTTACGTGAGACACAGCTGGGAGGGAGCCGTGCAGACAGCTGGCTATGAGAGCTAGGCACGCATGGGAGTGATTGAATAGTCTTTTTACCGGGTTGCAATATAGGGGCAATATTTGCAGCGGGAAAGGGATTAGTAACAATGATTAGGGGCCAGGGACATAAATAAGGGGGGCCAAGGGGCCATTACTAGAGGCGCCCATGGTCAGGCTTTGGTTGAATGCAGGTAAACAGGTCTGTGTGGAGATCAGGCTAAAATGCAAAGTCGGAAGCTATTGCTTTCTTGGTTTAAAATTAGCCCGCAAATTTGCTAATTCGGTGACTCCATTTGGCAAAATGTACAACAGAACGAGCCATATGACTGTTGTCAAATGTGATTCAAATGAGCATTTTTTGATCTTGAGGTTTGTTTGGGTTTATGCAGCTAAAACTTCCACCAAAGTACGGTTGAGGAAAGGTCAACATGTTAACATAGAGGTGGAAGCTGCAAAAACGCTCCTATGAACTGTATTTGTAGGGGGAATTTGGGTTGTTTTGGGGGGGCAGTTACAAAGGATTATTTGGATTAAATGGATATTTACACTGTTTGCAATTACAAACTATCTCATAGTTACACTTTTCACTGTTTATTAACAGTCCCAATATAATACTGATGCCTCTATATGACCCACATAAACAAGACCATCAAGGAGAATATTGGTTATTTGGGTTTAGTGATTTTTAATGTTTGTCATCCGGTCTGATTCAGACGCAAGTTCACCAGAAACTCCTTCAGGTGAGATTCCAGAGGGGCCTAAGGTTACAGCCAGCCCACCGCGGACAGACCCTGATCCGCCTCTGCAGCCACCTTCGACCTGTAGTTGGAACTCTGTGCTGGGCGTCTCTGCTGGGAGACAATACGACTCAGCGCTGCTGGAAGCCCAGGCCGTATTGCTGGGCCTGCTGGAGGGAATGGAGGAATGGGAGAACCAGAACTGAGCCTGGGCCGACTGTCGGACCCTGCTGCATTAAAATTAGAGATTTTCTAAAGGAAGTCTGGTGCTCAGAAACAATACCACTTGAGTCCACAAGGACCGCCAAAATCAACACAAAATGAAAGTTCCTTGTAGCAGCTTTAAACATGTGCCTTTATGTTTTGAGTTGTGTTTTCACCTTGGTTATCTGTTATTGAAGAAGGTGGCCATATATCTGGTCAGAGCCTCCCTTGCACTGTTGCCACTAGCATTATACTGATGGTGCATTGGCTGGATGGACTGAGGATAGTTTACGTTGGGGTCACAGAGTTCCTTCAACCAGTTGTTCTCTTTCGGACTAAAATGCACAGCAGGTAGCAGTCATGGCTGGTGCAAATTAGATCATTAGGTCCTAAAAGTTGTAAAATGCACTAATAGCTAAGGGACTCTGGTGCTCGGAAACCCTACCGCTTTTGTCTAGAGGGCTGAAATCAACAAACTGAAAGTTCAGCTCAGTGGCTTTAACGCTGCAGACCTTTGTGTGATCTGTATTAGTCATGCTGCACCGTCCACTTTAATATGACCTATCTCTGCCACAGGACGCTGCTCCCAAAAAGAGATGTTTCAGTCGTTACAGGAGGAGATGGAACCAATAGGTCAGCTTTAATGAACCGTGTTAACTGTGTCAACGTGTTAAGTGTGAGATTGGCCCAATCTCACACTTAATGGTTAGCGTGGTCGGCATGACGCCGAGCTTCAAACACCACCTGTTTTAGAGGAGAAGTGGATGAGCAGATATGATGCAGCGTCAGGGATTTTAACAATGTCGTGCTACTTCTGTCTCTGATGAGGAACTGTACTCATTCACGCAACCACAAGCAGTTTCTCGTTAGAAGGACATTAACATAACACCAAAAAATGATGCATTTCTTCTTCTTCCTCAGAGTGATGCTGAGGACTTTTGATAAACCCTAATTTGAAAAGTTTCCACCATCAACAGTCCACGCCGATTGAACTGCGTCACAGTTTGGCCAATTCCCCCTAAAATCCTAAATGTCCTAGACTTCAGTGTTCGTCCTGGGGAGGACTTTCGACTGGGTCATAATCCTGCCAGCACATGAATGCATAACGAGGCCGTTTGGGCAGGAGGCGTTGTGCGACAATATAACCCGACACTGTTTGTGACAGGTGAAATAAACACACACACACACACACACACACACACACACATTTGACTTTGGGGCAGTCTAGCCCCACGGAGTGAGCGGCATCGTGCTATTAGTCTTATTTACTTTTAATGTGACAGAGACTGAGAACACCACACAGCAGCCTTTTATTACAGAGCCTTGAGAAATCGAGGGTCATGCATCACTCTCCCTCCCTTTCTCCTCTCTCTCTCTCTCTCTCTCTCTCTCTCTCTATATATATATATATATATATATATATATCTCCGTTGTTTCTCCCTCTATCCATCTATCAATTTTGCTCCTTTCAGAGTTGAGAGGATACATTATCTTAAGTTCACACATGGCACAGAGAAGCTTTCTCTCCCCTCCGTAACCCTCCCCTCTTATCCGTCTCCATTTTCTGCCATAATTCACTTAAAGGTGGCATCTCCAAGTCGACAAATGGAAGAGATTTAATTGGAAAGTGTTACGGAGGAGGGGGGGGGGGGGGGCTGTTTATTGTCTGCTGTGGCTGCTGGAGGAGGTACACCACCATGATGGAGTTGAAAGGACTGACTTTGCAGAGCAGACTGCAGATGCTTTGCCTGGAGGGAAGCTGCTGCAGAAGACAAGTTACTACGAAATGCAGCCAAGGATATGGGAAACGTGGTGCGTTCAAGCTCCTAACAGTGAAAATGAGTATTTGGCGAAGGTAAACTGCAACGTTATCACGATGTGTTCAAATGTTATCTTGTATAATGTATTTTTTGGTCAGAAACCTGAATAAATACAGTTATTTGAAGGAGATGTCTTCACAGCAATATGAAATTATGAACTATGACATGTTTAACTTCCTAACTAGCTCTAAGCAGCTTAGAATACATCATGAATACTACTAATGCCCCAAATTATGTTTAAACAAAGCAAATATTTAAATGTATTTACAAATCATTTTAATTTTATACTGTATATGACAATAACAAAATAAAAAAGTAACATTTAGAATTTATTTTTGCCTCCGTCAATTAAAAACATTTCTTTAATATATGTTTGGCAAGTAAAATATCTAAGATACTTACCTGAGAGACAAGTGGCTGAAAAAGCGTAATGTTATTCATCATTTTCTCTCAGCTAAATTATTTATAAAAGCATTTCAAAGTGAGAAGAAATTGATGATCCAAAGCTGTCACACATGCTGGGATATGGAGCCAGAAGAGCTCCGGGCCGTTGAGGAATTGGGGCCCGAAGTCGACACACTCTTTCAACATTTCAAATCGTTCTCATTACCGCCAGGCCTGAGATGAAATCCATGACATTATGCTTTTTCTCATGTAAATTTGACTTACGCTATCACCATCATCGAGGTGGGACCGTACCACACTGAGTGCTGCAGTCTATCTGATGAGTGCTGTCTATCATCACACCATTGCCAGTATCAGACTGCGATGAGTATTATTAGACAAAGTAACAAAGCTAGTTACCAGTTATGAAGCACACACACACACACAAACACACACACACACACACACACACACACACACACACACACACACACACACACACACACCGTTGTATCGTCAAGGGTTGCAGATGAGCTCAGTATGTCAATTTTGACAGATTTTGCGTCCAAACATAGCCACCGTATCTTCTCGTCACATGATGGAATAGAGAATTGTCATTGGACATTATCAACATACATATTACCCAGGTGGCAACCTGGGTAATATCCTCTGGTTGTATAGAAGTCTAGTCTAAAATGACTCTACTTCTCTCTAGTGTCCACCAGGGGGCGACTCCTCTGGTTGTATAGAAGTCTAGTCTAAAATGACTCTACTTCTCTCTTGATTTATTCCCTCAGTAAACATTGTAAACATGAGTTTATGGTCTCAATCTCTAGTTTACAGTCTTCTTCAATACATTATGATGTTCATTTAGTACATTATGCTCCATTTAGAGTCAAACAGACCATAAAGCAGGGGATGCTTTAGGGCGGGGCTTACTGTGATTGACAGGTCACTGCTGCTATGGCGTCTCTAGGTCACTCCTCCACATTCCAAATATGGTAACTTCCGTTCATTGGTTTCGCCTGGTTTGATATATTGCAGAAATTGTTCCAATCTTTTTAAATTTTCATATTATTTTTCTGGCCAATAACGATGTGTTTGAACCCACCTGGCAACACTAATGAGTAGCTAGGAGGCTACTTGACCAGGTTGGTCAACTACCAAGGCAGCCTGCAGGTTTCCCCAGTGCTCCCCAGTCTTTCCCTCTGTGTGTTCTGTGTCTGTGCCGGCATGGTTCTCCTGGTTCTCCTGGTTCTCCTGGCTCTTCTCCTTCTTCCCCGGCACCTGCTCGTCATATACTCACCAGTCTGCAATGAATTAATCATCCCTCCCAGTACGCCTGCTTCTTATCATTTCATCAGTCTCCAGAATATCCACCTCGGCCAGTCAACCACTCCTCCCCAGATTATTTTCTCAACTTCTGTGATAGATAGGCGTCAGGCCAACCACGGTTTCTAACCCTGCTCACCACGCTTCTCCCCCTCTCCACGCTCATACCAGTCCCCGTCTCCATTCTTCCACCAGATTCCATTCCCTGCCAAACACTCCTCGTCCAGATCCTCCTCTACAATAAAACCAACCAGACTGCCCATGTCCTGCATCTGGCGCCCCACCTGTTTCCATAAACCAGCAACCTGCTACGACAACCATCTGTCAAGGTAAAAGGACTTTACACAGCGGGAGTAGGAGGGAAAAAAACGACTCAAAAACGCAAAATACTCACCTGCGAATTTTAAATATCTAGGGCTTTTATTGTGAAAAGTAAGAATAGTGGATTTGGTCGGCAATGCATTTGTCACGGCTGAAAGTAGGAATACATTTTACTGTCTTGATTTGTACTATGGAGTCTCCTTGTTGTTGTTCCATAAATATAAGTGCAACTCAACTCGATATGCACAACTTCATTGGTTGATGCCTTTATTCGCGGTGTAAAAACGAATTGTTCCGAAAATGATGTTTTTTTTGCTGCGTAATATTCAGATTCTGTCTGAAAAAAACATTTTAACACAGAGGTCTATTGAGATTGACTCACTTTATTTCTCAGCACCTGAAGTTGCAGCGAGAGAGAGAGAGAGAGAGAGGGAGAGAGAGAGATAGAGAGAGAGAGAGAGAGAGAGAGAGAGAGAGAGACAGACAGATAGAGAGAGAGAGAGAGAGAGAGGGAGAGATAGAGAGAGAGAGAGATAGAGAGATAGAGAGAGAGAGAGAGACAGACAGATAGAGAGAGAGAGAGAGAGAGAGAGTAAAAGTAAAGATAATCTTCCTGATTGAACTTCTGCTAGTACATTGTGTGGAGTTGACGAGGGATTTCAAAGCCAGTGCTGTGAACAATACTTGAACAGTTATTGCATGCATGTCATGTCCAACTCACTGCCATCCAGGCCTGCAGTTGTTGACCTCAGAGCAGCTTTCTGATGAGCTTCTGTCATGGTCATCCATCTCAACATGATGGCCTGAAGGTTCCACTGCTGCCGTACTTCTGCGAAAGCTCTCCAAACTCTCTTTATATCCCAACACATGAACCTCTCGACGAAATCATCCATTTCATCTTGTATATGAGTAATATACAAGATGTATTATGTAGCAATGCTTGGTATAAAAGGAGAGCTGATGATAATCACATTTGTCCACTAAATAGACTAAACAGACTGATATAATGGATCGGACGGGCAAACAAACATTGATTCAAGAAAAAGAGATGACAACACATTATTGATATTTCTGTCACTTATGCTATTTTCTAAACATGCTTAGAGTACTCGCATCTAACATCGGGTGTTATCAAATTAATACGTGAATGCGTTTAAGCATGCTCGATTGACAATTATATCAATTAGAGCGTGTAAATGAAGAGTGCAGGCGATTTAAGCTGTCACAGCGTGCCAGAGGAAACAAGGAGGCACTGAAGTTAAACGCAGATCTGGTCCGGCTTGAGTTCTTAGCGCTGCAGGATGTGCACTCACATACACGGTCGCTGAGGTGTTTGTCACGCTTGTGTTTCTTCTGTGTCTAATAACTAAAGGAAAAAGGAATTCAGTTACACTGGAACACTTTCTGCATCTTAAGCAGATCGTTAAAAAAAAAAGTAAAGCTAATGTAATCTTAGAAATATTAAAAAAACGGATTTAGGCGCAGAAATGGAATATAATCAGGGTTGCCAGGTGTGTGTGACAAAACCAGCCCAAAAACCAGTTCAGTACCAGAACTCAACATAAACCCCTGCCAAACCACAGACATTGTAATGCTATCATTGCCAAATGTGTTGTAACATCTACAAAGAAACACCATACATGGTTAGCAGCATTAAGCAGTTGTCCATAAACAGTTCTTTCATATATAGGTCCTAATATGGCCTTGTGTAATTAGACGCAGTGTATTACAAATGAAATATAGCTCTGTGAAGTGTAGATTAACTAAACCACAAACTAACCTGCTTCTTTGGTATATTCCCCGATCTTAGAATGAGCCGGTCCTCTTCATGGATGTATGAAGAACTGGATACAGCGTTGGGAGGAAAGTTGCTCAGTTGCGTATGAAAAAAGTTTGACTTCCTTGTATAAAATCTTCCGCATTAAAGGACACTAGCGTTTCCAGTCTCAGGCTCAGTCACGTAACGGGAGAAGAAAAAGAACTCCAGATTTGGCTATTAGTGCATTTTGAGACCAAATGATGTAAATTCGGACTATTTAAGTGTTTGTACTGAGAAGTTGATCTACCTAAAATAAGAAAGGGATGGGTGTTAAGTTGGCTGAAATCTGCAACACCACCGCTAGCTATAAATGTATTACTTTTTTTGTGAAGAGGGGCACTAAAACAGTGTTTAGTTGCTCTTAAGTTCAGAAGGTGAGGACTGAAGAACTGTCGGTCTTGTTTGACTGAATCTTGTCACAGTTTGAACAGTAAGAGCGATCATTTAAGGAATCAGGATCTAGACCACTGAACGAAGCTGACCCTGATTATTGCATTAAGCTGAATCTGTTTTGCACCCCAACCACACCCCACAGTGATGTCCCAATGCACTGACAAACGCTGGAGGACATCACTGCAGCGAGGCGGCGTGTCACGTCCTCGTCTCCTCCAAAGTTACGTTCCCTTACAACTAGACCGAGCTCTCAATTACCTTTGAAAGAAAACACATGTTCTCCCTGATTGGGTTTGCAGTTTTGAAGAGTGTGAAACTGTGTCATTTAAAAACAAAATACAAAACGCTACAAAGCTATTTGGATAGGTTCAGTAAAAAAAAGGTTTGGCTTAAAACTACCACTCCTCTAAGAAATAGAAACAAAACAAAAGACACAATGCTGTTTTGTTGTGTTGTATGGGAACAAGCTGGAAGCTAAGATCACAAAGCTCTAGCATTTTCTTGTATTTCTCCTGTTTAACATGACAACATGAAATACAACAAATTAGTGCTGAATTTAAGAGAATGTTCCTATTGCTATCATAGATTGCCTCGGCAGCTGTTTGCACTTGGAAACATCATGTCAGGATTATTTATAGCAGCTGAATTAGTAGCCTACATTCAATACATAAACATAAGGTAACTGTCAAGGAATGTGGTTAAAACAGAGCCTTATGAGGCGCTACACAAACTGTGATCATCATAGATAAATACAAAAGATGCATTCGTAGAGTTCTGTCATGGTTTGACAGTATTCCAGCTGTGTGTCACCCCTTATGAATTCTCCTTCACAGCTTTCCTTGACTCCATGATGTTTTCCATAGAAGTCAAGGAAAAGTGGTTAGGAATAGACGTTAGGAGGTCATTTGTAGACTTTTTCAGAAAATCCAGAAATGAGAAAGGCCCGTAGACATTTCAGCTGTCAAAAGGAGTTCGTTAGCGCTGAGCTTGCTCTCTTCCTGCAGGTAACAGGTAATCGGTAGGCGGGGCCGTCCACTTGGGCTGACTGGGAGCACCTGGGCCCAATGATCCCAGTCACTACATAAGCTGCCACACAATTCCTGTCTGACATTCGTGTGCTTTTTTCGCTTCCCCACTCATTCCCCATTCCCCATTTTTTTTCCCACCAGCCCCCACTTATGATACTTCCTAACCGTCTGCTCACTGACACCACTAACTTTACTGCCATCCACATCTCATCTCGTTTGCAATATAGTGTGTTTTTGTAAATAAATCAGTTAATTTAACTTTTTTAAATGAACTTTTTTTTTTATTTTAACTTTTTTTCCGTTATGTGCTGTGGCCCTCTGAGCCTATAGATACCTATTCAATGATGTTCCTTCATGTAAATGGTAGTTGTTGAGCATGAGCATGGAGGATAACAATGTGCACATCCTTGACATAAACCTACATTTACACAAGGGGATTAGGAGCCTTTTCTATGCTCTCATTGGTGTAAATTTGTCTAATTTTAAGAACTTCACTTTAGTTCAGGTGGTGTTGAAGTAAATTAGCTTTGGACACACTTTACAATGTGATTCATTAAAATATACACAGTGTGTTCATTTTAGCAGCTGAGGTATTTAAGCTTTCCAGTTTTATTATAGGACGTGTTTGAAATGAGTTTTTGTTTTCTGCAGGACATTATGTTGAAAATGCGTTTATGCAATTGGTTTTCATTTCAGCCCCTCAGGTAATAAAAGCTTGAACATTTGAACAAAGGCAGTAGAGATGTTCTATCTGCTGTCCTTGAGTGTATGTGGCAGAATGTGTTGATGCAGAAGTTGTCCAGGCAAAAGCGGACAGAATGAAATGTAGGAAAAGATTACAAAAACATTTCCGTTGTACAACTGTAACCACAGTGCTCTCCACAGTAGCGACTGTATTAACAGCTTTGATAAAGAATATAATAGACAGCTTTATTGTGTGGCAGGGGAGGACGTTTCATCTGTTTCCTCTAAGGCACAATTAAAAAGACATCAGAGTGTCAAACAGAATATTTTTTAGCACAGTCCTGCCTCGTAGTTCAACAGGATATAAAGCTGAGCCATTCTGATTATCAGTTTTCAGTATCAACACTCGCTCCTCACACTGCTTTGGAAATACTGGAACTTTGTGTGCGTGGGATTTTTTTTTTTTTGTGCAACCCATTCTCAATTGATTCAATCTTGCTCACGATGTCAGATAAAAGAAGGAAGCGTCATTACGTCATAGAACTCACCCAAGAGTGTGAACTTTCAGACATTTGAGATGAACGGTTTTGCATCGTCATTCTAACTCGTCATTTTATTACCCTGGAATCACCTGTAATCTCTGCATTGTTAACTCGCTAACGTTTGATAAATCGGTTGATGTATATTTCCTCAGATAGCTGGTATATTTTTAATTTATCTGGATGTGGCAACCCGTCAATAAGAACTGGAGCTCTTCTAAACCGAAGTCCAGAGACGGACATCACATCAATAATGCTTCCTAAAAATTCCTTCCTAAAAAATAATCATTTTTCTTTACAGTTGGATTATTTGCAGGCACACACACTTTAACACGGTTAGAGTACGTCCTTGGCTCCCCAGCGATACACCCACACGATGTATGGTGTTGATCGGACAAACAGCTCTTGAGATATGTGAAGGACACACACGCATACAGACATTCTAGCTTGTCATTAGCAACATAGTGAACCAAAGAAAAATGTGTTGAATGCAGTTCTTACTATTATTCTTTTACACAATGGACCTGTAATGGACTATTGATCTAATGCAGTTAGGAGCCACTATAGAGCCATATCCCTATAACTATCAGCTCAAACTACTTTCTTTAATAGAAAATAGCTGAAGTGTGGTGCAGGCAAACTTTTAAGCGATGGATATATTCAAATCGGAACCAATTCCACCAAGAGTGCACAAAAACACTTGGATCTTTAAAATGGCAGTTTAATTGGGTTTAAACTTGAGTTAGACATCCTCTGCGTCCAAACAGGTTTATGGGATCATACTATAGATTCGAGGAAGCCTGACCAGAGTGGGCAAAAAAATGTCTAATGCACAGAGATAGCACTGAGCTTACCTTAATGACTATATATAATACATGGTTATTGAAATAAACATTTAAAAACAAATTTCATTCCAAAAAGTGTCTCTTTTAAAAACATTTCTTACCCTACTATCTTGTCAATCTGGACCAATCATAACAGGCCATTGGCGTGGTGTAATGGTCCTGAATCTACAGTTGTTTGATATTTCATCAAGAATAGAAAAAAGTAAAGGTCAATGTTTCTGTAAGAATTGTAAATAAATATGTCAGCTGTAATTGAAGGATTTGGTTTTCCTTGTGTTTTTATGCAGGCTTCTGCTCGGTGTTCTATGTTAGCTATGACTGTTCAGTTTCCAGCCGTGTAGAATGTGTGTACGGTTTAGGAGGTACATTAGGTCAGTGTCTAATGTAATAGCTGCAAATGCTTTGAGACTAAGAAAAAATGTAGGCAAGAAGGAAGGCCGAGCTGATTACTCCTGCCTGACTTGATCGTCTCTGTTACCTTGAAAGCATCGACCATTTCTGTTGAGAAGCTTATGAATCGTCAGCGCAGCGCTCTCTCTCTCTCTCTCTCTCTCTCTCTCTCTCTCTCTCTCTCTCTCTCTTGTTTAACGTCAGTCCAGCTCACCCAGCTCTCTCTCCCTGCAATCAACTTAAACAAATAATAATCCAGCCAGATCATCCAATCGAGACGTTATTTACTCAAATGTAATTAAAAAAAATGAGTTTTCTAAATGAATGGCTGTATTGTTCTACACAATCCACCGCCAAAAATAAACATGATCAATATTATGTTTCACCATTTCAGCATTATACCTGCGTGTGCCATCTTGGAATAAGTAGCCTACGAACTGCCACAGGTAAATATTATGCTATCGGCATTGAAAATGTTTTAGAAAAAAATGTAAAAGACATACTTGTCTTCAGTAATTAAAGGGCCCAAACTAAATACAAATTCTTCTTCATTGTGCCTCTTCAATGGTTTTCAACTTTTAGTCAATTCTTGGTGGGTCACTAGCAGGTGAGACAACTTGAAAGAAAAACAAATCCCCAAAAAACAAAGTTTCAAGTTTGGAAAGAGTGCTTTTATTCTAGTACTTTTAATTTACAGCATGCAGCTTTACAGATCATGGAGCCCATCCAGCATCATGAGTCACATGACCCTCACTTTGCACTGAATACAAAACATCAATATGTATCATGTAAAAATATTGTCCAATACCTAATGCCCAACTTGAACATGTTATTTCTGCTTTCATTGTTCAGCACTGGAGCTCTGTTCTTTTCATCAAGCCTATTTGCATGTTCTGCTTTAAGAGAAGAAGCCTGAATTAGTTGTAACAGCTGTTGCAATTCTTGAACTCTGTTCATTTTGGTTTTCCTCTTGTGAGATATAATTGAAGTGGCTGCGTAGTGACTGGCAGAATGAGTAGATGGAATTATAACTTGTGTTTAGTTGGTATGTGTGTGGATCGTGTCTAAGTGGAAATTTGGATCCTGAGGATGGACCAGTTGGGAACCACTTGCACAATACCAAATCCCTGAATGCCACTCTTGCCAAATTTGTACCTTTTTGGATGATGTTGAGGGTGAGGATGTGGGTTTAGGGTTACAATAAAAAAACTCTCACAAGAATAGTACAACAGATGTGTGAGTGTGTGCGTGGCTCTCATTTGTATGGGTGTTCGGAAGTGCACTTGCAGAGCCTTGTGTGTGTGTGTGTGTGTGTGTGTGTATGTCCTTGAAATCTGCCTCTAAAAGATGCTTTTCACGTTCAAGCAAACAGGCCCCTCACATACATTTAAGTCTCTGGGTGACAAGAGTACACACACACACGCAGCACCTCCCTCAAGGCTTCTTATCAAGCCTGGAGGAAATATCTTTCCCTCCAATAAATCCCCATAAATAGATAAACCAATCTCTATTAAAAGGTCTTGTTAGATGGCGAGAGTCCAGGTGATAAGGCGGCGTCTCAAGGCGTTGTCTTACAGAGGCAGCCTGCTTTTATGATCAGAGGTCATTCACGTTGTCCGTGTGTGGTTGCCAGATCGGGGGAACGGTGCCGCGCATGCTAAGCAGCAGACTGTTTGCTTCCACGGATTATGGTGTTTGCGAGCAGGACTGGGCACCAGCAACACTTCCAAACTGGGATTCAAGGACAACTGCCAGTGAATCTGTTTTGTTTCGCATCCCTGCTGTGACTAGAAGAACTGCCACCGTACAAGAATCGGAGCCAGAGAGTCGAATCCTGCTGCTCTAGCTTTTCTTTTCTTTTTTGTGAAAACATTAATTTGACAATCTGCAAAAAACTGAATTTACACATTCCTGTCAATTTATTCAATTTCCAAGGTTACAGAAAGTATCCTTTGACTTTGTGGGAGGATTTAACTGGCCCCCATGAAGAAAAATGAAACTTTTCATGCATGGATCCACTGATCCAGAATGGGGCTTTGATTATGAAACACAGAGGAAAGACGAAACAACATGAATACATGTATAATAAAACCCAATTCAGAGCAGTAGCTGCTCTAACAAATGCTTTGTTTGTTGCCATCGTTAGTCCACTGTGTTGGACGTATAACAAACACTACATGTTAACAAGACATTTTCATCTCAACCTTAGTGGACTGTGTCGCCATGGTGGAGGTATGTGCTCTTTGACAGCCTCCTACTTGTAAATATAATAAATAATACAAATGTTTAATCTACACCTGGATGCAGCTCTGCATCAGAATACAAATGTGGCAGGACATTGTGGGATGCATGTTTCATTCAAGCAAAGTTTTGGAGTTCATGAGAAAGTAGCAAAATTTCACAATTGTACAGTCAGTGTCATTAAATCCTCCGCACCATTAACAAATCAAACCTGCGGTTCCTGCAAACACATTGTTTGATACAAGCAGGAACATGGATGAAAAGACTTCCTTTGCAGAGGTAAAATACAATTTTACATTAGTGAAATCATTTGTAAACGCATTTTCTCTCCCAACATCAAGACTAAAATGGCATTTTTTTTCTCCGCCTACAATAAATCTTTAACAAAATGGCCTTATCTTAAAACAACAGGTTGCTGTTTTTGTGTTTAGAGGAAAAATTTTGCTTTTGCAAAAGACAAACCAAGGGAATATGTTCTGTGTGCCACATCCATCCATCCATTATCTATAACCGCTTCTCACTGCCGGTTAAAGTCCTGCTGTAACGGAAGTTAGAGCATCTTTAGCTTCTGTACTGTTAACGTATTAACCCATAGAAAACCGAATATTTGAGCGGTGGAAACAAGAAGGATTTAAATCAAATCCCACGTAGTTGATAAGTGGGTGGGCTTAGAATGTAGTGCGACATGGACCCACACATCTCTGTTGTTGCTAAAAGTTGCATATTGATTGATAGATGGATGTCATGATTGATATATACTTAAGTTAGTTGTACGTGTATTTTAAATTTGTGCACAGTGTGAATGAGGATGTAATCTTAAAGACTCAAAATGGCATTTTTTATTTCATCTAGACTTTAAGTTAAGAGGATAACCTTTAGTTGCCTCCAACTTTCTCTGTGTTCGATCATTCTAAATGCCATAGCTACATATGCCGCAGAGCTGCTCTGTATAACGTTTATGGGCTGCCATTAAATAACGTTCACGCTCGTTCAGTTGTCTGACAGCACAAACAGAATAATATGAATAATGTGGGAAGTGCTATTGTGTTAAAACACAGTTTGGATGACCACAGAGAGCAGGAGGAGACTGAAGCATTGTTTGACAGGCTGTCACTCAGCAGAGTAACTAGCTGTCTGTAGCTAGCTGTCTGTAACTAGCTGTCTGTAACTGGCTGTCTGTAGCTAGCTGTCTGTAGCTAGCTGTCTGTCTGTAGCTAGCTGTCTGTAATTAGCTGTCTGTAACTGGCTGTCTGTAACTAGCTGTCTGTAACTGGCTGTCTGTCTGTAGCTAACTGTCTGTAACTAGCTGTCTGTAACTGGCTGTCTGTCTGTAGCTAGCTGTCTGTAACTGGCTGTCTGTCTGTAGCTAGCTGTCTGTAACTAGCTGTCTGTAACTGGCTGTCTGTCTGTAGCTAACTGTCTGTAACTAGCTGTCTGTAACTGGCTGTCTGTCTGTAGCTAGCTGTCTGTAACTGGCTGTCTGTCTGTAGCTAGCTGTCTGTAACTGGCTGTCTGTCTGTTGCTAGCTGTCTGTATCTGCACAGCCACAGTCCACTACTGGCAGTGAAGTAAAGAACACAACATTCTGTTGTCTCCAACTTCCTCTATGATTTACTCATTTAAAAAACTCATGTACAGCACAGCTGACATTGCAACCCTAAAATAGTGATTTAGTCATCTGGGCTTTCTGTCCCATTCCAGATGTTGGCTTTGATGCAGTTTTGTCATTTATTTTTATGTTTTTCTCCTGAAATAAACTACTTTGTTGACTGCAGAGTTTGCACTGGTGTACTTTTTTTTTTAATTTAGGTGCACCAGCACATAAACTAGGTACACTAAAAAATGTTCGCAGTGTTTTTTGGTGCCACAATAATTAATGTAATGTAATGCCTTTACATTATTTGTCAGTTCCCATACACATTGTTAATTTCTCAACACACTGTCAGTGACTGTAAAAAGGAAAAAAAGGTGCAGATACTGTATATGTTTTTTGAGTCAGATGAAGCCCTCTATGCAGAATATTCCAGGCGCTGGAAGTAAGAAGTCCACAGTTCAGTCGGCCGGAAAGAAATGTTGGCATACATTTCTTCAAACCCTGGATATGTTGCATGTTGCCGTTTTTGCAGCAAGTGATGCACAGAGCAGGTTGTGTAGTAGAGACAACTGAAGGGCAACAAACATTGTTGAAGTTCCAGCAACTACTGTAGGTCTGAGAACATGCAGTACAAACCGGGGCCTAAACAAAAAACATGAGTCTTCAGTGTGCCTCAATTGGTTCATGGGTTCATATGTTTCATGGAGACTCTGCAACTGAATGAACGAGTGTGTTTACAGTGGAATCCACCATGAGAGAAATGGCCAAGGCCAGCTTTGATTGCAGTCTGTGGACATTCTGTTTGTATAAGACAAGCTCAATGTGTACGCTGCAGATCAGCTGTTGGCGAGAATTAATTCAAGGTAGAGTCTAGAGTCGCATGTACGACGAAAACGGTCACACTCTACAGCCCTGTATGCTGTTAAGTGCTCAGAGCAAAATATTCCTCCTTGAAACATACTCAGAAGTAGAATATTATATCACAATAGTTTAAATTGAGATATTTTGAAGGAAATCCCAAAAAGTTTGATGGTTTTTGAAGCCAGTGTCTAGCAGCCGTTAATACTATTGCCTCTTCCACATCAGCTCAGTTGTTTGCCATGAAAGTGGGCACTTGGTCATGACCCATTAAATCACCTTCCCTTCCCTCTAACGTTACAGCTACGCTTTATGCCATGATGATTTCAAAACTTTGTGCTGGTGAACGGTCCAGACTGGATCTGCCACTTAATCCTGTCCTGTAGGGAAACCGACGGCCTCGTGTGGGAGGAGACGAAACGCCGCAAGCAACTATACAAAACCTTAAATTAACTCAGCGTGGTTGGGGATGACACTTTTCATTACCTTTATGTTTTGGCCCAAGAGAATCATTGTCAAGGATTAAGTAAAATTCTGCAAAAAGGGAAGTCGTGGGAAACTGCAGGGACAGTTTTTTTTTTTTAATCTTTTATATATATATAGGTGAGTAGACTCTGGATGAACTTATCTTAGGTATGTGGAAGTATATTTGCTGATTTTTGTCTTAAAGTGTTTAAATAAGTTTTGAATACCCTGCGGTAAGCTGGTGACTGAGATGCAGCTCTCAGCAGGATCTAGAAGATGGATGGATGGATGAAGGCCTTTAAGGTGGATTGTGAGACCAAGTCAGTGATGGTTTGGCAGCGCACATCACTCCCCTCTGCACGGGAGTCAGAATGTGCTGCAGGAAACATTCCCCTCTCAGAGGGCATCAGGTGCCACTACAGAAACCACTTGAAGCGTAAAGCTCCTGTCTGTGCTGCTGTCTACTCAATAATACACACCTGCTGCAGGCAGCTGCAAATAAATAAATAAATGAGCAGGCCGCTCTTTCGGCAACTGCCATTTTCCCCACGGATTATGTACAATACTCTTGAAAGATGGACTCAGCACTCATCAAGACACTATCCTGCAATAATTTATGGAACTCATGAACAAATGAGAAAATGTAAGACTAATGCGACTTTTAAAATAATGAAAAACACCATCAATTCATTCTCCATCATCATTGACCAGTGATTGTCTGCAGCACATCATGTTGTCTGGGTAGGGTACTGTGCACACATACATGGATGTGTCATCTCATTATAAATGTCAGTTATATTTATCTTAGACAGAAACAGGTTAAACAGCTTGTGCTCATTTAGTAATAATAACGTTCCACATTTTGAAGCCGATACTAATGTTATCAATTTACGGAGCCGTGCCAGTCGGCGTGTTTCCTATAATACCGTCCTGTAAATATTTCAAAGATTCCACAGAAAGACGCCGGCAGGCTTTTACTTTGAAACGGAAACAGGAAGTGTTGAGTTGTATCGAAAGTTTTCTTTTCTCCTGTCGCTGACATGTTTTACAGAAATAGACATAGAAACTGTAGAAATGTTGCTGACATGCACCCAAGCCGGGATGTTCACGCGGCAACACGGCACCAATACCAACTTCAGCCCCTGTCTGGGGTTCATACGTGGAAGTCCACCGCCCTGTCCCGCTGTCTTATTATTTTAGATGTTTCATTCCTGTGCGTGTCTAGACCAGAGGCTGTGTTTTTACTGAAACGTCCACAGATACGCTCTCATGTTGTCCAGCTGTCTGCACGGCTCCGTCTCAGAAGCGTTTATTTAAGCTTCCAGCCCATTTGTTTCTATAAGAAATGCCTAAACATGAAGATGATGCCAAAGAAAAAGGCCCTGAATAATATATTTAACTACACACAGAGTGTGCTGTAGTGGAGTGTGGGTCGTTTTTTTTTTTTTAATCCAACCGACCCGTTATGAGAACCCGACCCGCAAACCGCCAACTTTATGCATCAAAGTAGCACAGTAGTCAGGACTGAGCCCTCCAAGGAGCTGATCCTGCTGCAGGGAGCAGCTAGACGCTGACAGAGGGCTCTCTTTCTCCACCACGCACAGTAGTTAGAATATATAAGCTAAATATTTAGTGAATTTTAACCAGATAGTAGCCTCAAGAGTCTGTCTGTTTGGTCTAGTGTTTGGCTGCACTGTGTAGAAAAAGAATGGAGTCCACAGTTCCAGGATTTCATCTCTTTCGATGCGAGCTCCCTCGCTGGATGTGACTCGTGGGTTGTGTCAGATGCATGCTCATATTTTTGTGTCCCCGAGTGCATTCACAAGGACAAAATGAGGAGACATGTCTAAAAAACATTGTTCTATATTGCTACAAGTGTTCAAAGCCCCACAGGATATCTTTAAGGTAAGTTAGTTGATTATCACAGTGGACAGAAATCGAACGGCCGTGTATAAGTAAAATCTAAATAAAAACATATGCTTTGCTTTTGACGGTACGATAAAATACATGATCCTAAAACACTATACACCATCTACTCAATCCAGCACCTGAACTGACTGAACCATGCCGCATGCATTCCAATTTCTATTCTCCCCCAGAAGAACTGTATTAAACTGAATGAGCTGAGTGCGTGACCGAAGTCACAACGGCACATATCACAGGCTCAGAGTTCAAATCCACTGACTCCAAACTGAATACATGAACTGAATTCTATTTCGGAAGTTTTGTGGTGAGAATTTCTTGGTGAACCTGAACAAGAAGAAGGCAGATTTAAAGCGGCTCCAAGTGGACGATGAGAGGAGTATAATACCGCTGCACTGCATCGTTTAGAATATATGTCAGTTCATCGGATTCATGTTTTGGGGGAAGAAAAAGAGTGACCCCAGTCTGTGGACGAGCAGTTCTTCATCATGCACCCATCGCCAGACATCTAGTATCTCACACCAGTTATTGTGCCCTGAGACTCAGACACCAGCTCAGTATTAATGACCTCTTTCCATCCGGTTGTGGCTCATTAGGCCCGATGCGTCTGATGTGGCCCGCCCTGCAGCATGCAGCTTCAGGAAAGGACAACCAGTCCGGTCCGACATCCATGGTCCTCTTATCTCTGCTGCTGCTGCTGTCATCATGGGGGGGGGAGGGAGGGAGGGAGGGACGAGGGGGGAGACAGCTCAGTTTAGAGTCTATGGAGGCTGGGTTTAACTCCCTGGTGAGTCAGTCAGACAAAGCAGGCTCCAAAAAGTTGGACAGTAACTTAATTAGTGACTTATTAAATTATCGTCCAAGGCAATTGATATTCTGCCCTGAAGCTAATGCAATCATATTTTGCATTTAATTTCTTTTCTTTTTTTTTTTCCCCTCCATCCACCAGCTTGACTCTTGCTTGGTTCAATTATTTTCACAGACCGGCCATCTTTTCCTGTCTTTGCTGGTAATGAAGCTCTTCGGGGTTTTCTTGTACCGCAGTTTTATTCCCATGTTTTATGTCTTGTCCAATTGTTTGCAGTCATTCTGCTTGACGAAACTTTTTCTGAAAATCATTCCTTACGTGTGACTCATTCGCACGATGGTTTTCACAAATAACGTGCGTCATTACAATGCGCGCGCACACACACACACACACACAGATACAGTGGATGAACAGGAACCATTCTGGTAGGCGAAGAATGCTTTCGTTAGCTGTTCATAAAAATAATTATAGTCCCATTCTATTTTGTGTGTAACAGCCATTGCGGTGAGCCAACGTGCTCGATCCCAAACGTAAATGGAACAGGTCGTGATAAATGTCAAAATGGCTGCTGTTTTAGCTTTCCTTCATTTGCCACCTATCCATGTCAGCTCAGACTTTAAATTGTGCCTGTACGTTTAACCTTACACTCCAATCCCAATATGTATCGCACTTTTCTAGTCTTTCGACCACTCAAATGACACGTCATTATTCTAAACTTCTCAGAATATACTGTCATAACGTCATAATAAACCCACCAAAATTCTCTTTTGTTTCGGACATTTTCTTGTTTTTGTCCAATCATGTATACAGCAGATTCTAAAACCATGTATGTGACCACTTGAATGTGGCCTATTATATCTTGTGTGTGGTTTTGCACCGTCTACACTGTATTGGCACTTCTACATGTACTCCTTGGTGTACAGTGACTTTCTGTTGTGCACCCGACACGTCTCTTTTCTGCCCTCTCCAAATCAGGTCCTCATTATGGCTCTAAATAAACTGCATCACACAGGAGGCACTAGGGGCACTATTGTTATTTTTATCTCAACTCTCCTTCCTTTTTGTATTATTAAACCACTTCTTTAAGGTCATAAAGTTGCTTCAAGCTTCTCACTGAACAAACACATTTTTTTTGTCATCTGCACCTCATGCAGCTTGGACAAATACTGTTTGGAAGAAAAAATTGTCAATGCCTCCAAAAAACATTAGAGACGGATTAAAACCTGATTGCTGTCACACCAGCAGACTAGGTGCTCGGGTAACAAATGAGCAAATGTTACACAACTCGGCAACACTGGCTGAAAAAACGGAATAAACCGGCAGTGGTGGTTGTTTGAGCCAGATGTTGTAAAGGTGTTAATGTCTGTCCGAGGCGTCTACCATTACAGAGTCTGTCCCCTATGATAATGCAGCTAATGTTGCTGTGAAGACAGTCTCCCTGTCTCATTAAAAAGGAATTAAGCAGCTCCAGCTTTTTCAATAGATACATTTATACAGAGGTTGTACCGTAGTGTTCAACCACTGACTGATCCATGTAGGGGAGAAATAGGAGCACAGGCCGTTACACACTGAAGGATAAACAACGTGAAACACTTACCTGCCAATTTTGAAAAGAGGTGGACCTGACATTGCTTTTCATTGTGTATTTGTGTACTTTGAAGAAATGAAGTAATTTCGAATGCGTTTTGTGAAACTTCTCGAGAGTACTCAGGATGAATCCCAATAGGTTTGCTCCATAGCTGCTGGGTTTTGAAGTATATTTTCTTTCTTTTGTTTGTTTTTGCTGTGAGGTGCAGTTGTATGGATTAATTAGGTTTTTTGTTTGTGCAACAAGACAACACACCGTTGTGTAAAGGAAATGCCTGTGGAGACGCTAACACTTTTTTTTTTTTCACTTGTAGTCTAGAGATATGATTGATTCCAAAGGGACAGATTCATTGTGTTTACCTGGTATGACTTCAGGTCTTTGAATGATGATGATGATGATGATGATGATGATGATGATGATGATGAAATCTGTGTGCAGTAACTGAAAGTCAAGGGTTCACAGGGTCAAGGATGGATCTTTCTTCATTTCAGAAGTACCGATGACAGCACCAAGGTTTAGAAATCCGGGAACACCTAGCAATCCTCATCATCGCCCTCCCTGTAAAACTGGAAATAAACACGACCAAAATATGAATTACTGGCCCTAAAGTGGAGAACTTTTTCTATCACTGACCTTCAGTTATGTAAACTTTCAGTCGAAGTCTAAATCACTAAGCTAACTGGCAATGAGGACAATTGAACGAGACTCCATGATTTAGTGTACAGAGGGCAATAACCCAATCAGTCTCAATCTGGCAGTGCTGCTGTTCAATTGTCCCAGTTCTTGTTTTTTTTCTACTGCACATGAGACACAGACCTAATCAATCTGAGCCACAAATGATGTATTGAGCTTTTTCTTTCTCCAACTGTGATCTGGATCATATGGATAAGTCATACAAATGGGATTTTGTCTCTAAATACTCACCGGGGATGCGCTGACAGACTTGTCAACAAACACGGCGCATCTCGAGTCGAGGGAAGCAATATGTTATTCATTTATGAATCCCTGTTTGTGAGGGAAGACTTGCTGCTCCTGCTACTGTTTGTTACTTTTGCTGGGCTTGCTTAAGCCCAAGCAGAAGGAGGTGGATTTAGGAGACCTTTGAACTTGCTGGGATGGATCTTTTTCTGAAGAATGTGGCAACGCTGTGTGGAGAGCATTTACACCTTACTGGGGACCAATCACAATGCCATCACAGGGATGCAACACCTTCTCACTATCGCTCTCACTCAAATACCAATGCTGGGTCAGTGCCTCTGGACGTCTGATACCGACACACAAAGAAACCCTTGAGCATCTGCACTATACGCACCGGGCTTTCAACCAACTCCAATTAAAACCCATCCAGAATCATTATGAGATGCTCAGAGTGACGGCTGTTGTATAAAGAGCGAGACAATCCGGATGGTTGGGTCAAACTAAGTTTCCTGCCTGAAACCACGTCAATGTTGACTTATCCCACCTTACTTTTGTTACATAACTTATGTACTAATGCAACAACAGTTACCTAACAGACATACTTATTTTATCCCAGGACCTTTTCCTGAACCTAACCCAAGTAGTGTTGTTTCCTAACCCGAAATCAAGTATTGTTGTTAAAAAAAAAACTAAAAACTAAGTAAATCTATCTTGGAAATTTAGAGACTGTATGCATGTTACAAGATTCCTGCGAACACGCCGTCCCTGACTTTACTGTATGTATAAATGTTGTGAGCAGACCAACTGAAATCTACAGCTTGAATTCAAGGAGAATCGAAGGTGCATATACCTCAATTCTGAAAGTTGTCTCATTTCCAGGAGTATTTAACTGGTTTGTACTAAAAATAGGAAGTGCCCTTTCTACACTAAGTCACATGTGTAAGCAGCAATGTGGTTAATGAAGACATCAGCCTACCTAATCAGCGGTCAGGATGTACATGCTCCAGGCAGAACAGTCAATCAGCTTGCCTGGAGACTCTGGATATCCCTGAGTAGACAAGGCATCTCAGTTAATCTACATCTCAGTGAGTCAGTGATCCAGGGAGGGATGCTGCCCTACTCCCACTATTCTCAGGAGGTGACCTTAATGCACTGAATTATCAGAAGCCTGACCAACAACTGAACCCCCAGCTGTAAGGGTCACTAGGTTGGAACAGAAGAAGAGAATGAATAATTCCCTCACATTTAAAATAGAATTTTTCACCATTCCCAAAAATGTGGGAAGGATCAAACGCGCAGTGTGTTTTGTCTCAATGATTATGTCTGAAGAGAGAAACTATGAAGGACCTTACATTGCTCTCAGCATGTTGTACATGGACACGGTGGACCAGGGAAGAGGTTCAGGATATAAACAAAACAAACAGACATAGACCTGACTGTATGTATTGATTATACGTCATAACATATTAGAGTTGCATGCAAAGGCTGAATATAGGATTAGTGATGCATTAAGCTGATGCTGCCTGACGTCCCCCTGCTGTAGCCTTGAACATAGCTACAGGGAAGTTGCAACCAGTGCAGTGTGAATGTCTACATGAATAAACAGTAAATAATGAATGGATGGAACATGAATGTTCTCATGAGCTAAGCGCTATAATCAACTACATGTAGGTTATGGAAGATATGCACATTATATATGCTTTTTTAACTGTGACACGAGGTCAGACTGATGAATAGTTTTCAGATGCATCAGGTCCAGAGGAAATGTGGTGTAAAAAGATGGAAAATGAATGTTCAAATCCATAAAATAAGCAATGAGTGTCTTGAAAGGATAGAAACGCAGTTCTAAGGAAGACCTTTTGAATTCATTTAAAATGTTTTCTTCTTCTCTAACTTGGTCTACCAACCGTGCATACACAAAATTATAGAAAAGATATTCACTGAGAAAGTAATGTATATTCATACCACATGTACTGTAGCAATATAACCTTTCACAGTATGAACTTGATCTAAGATAAGATAATCCTTTATAAGTCCCACAGTGGGGAAATTTGCACGGAAATCTACTCGCGGTAAAAATAAAAATGTTAACAACCAGCCAAAGTAAGTGAGTGAAATATGAATGGTATTGTTTCAGATTCCTCTCTGCAGCCACATATTCAAATAATGAAAACATAACCATATAACAACAGTTTAGTGCTGAAAAGCAGCAACAGTGCTTTATAAAGATGTTATCTGCTTTTCACTGCGCCAGTCCAGCCTTGTCATGTATGAACACGTTCTCATCTCAACATCATCACATACTGACACCTGGTCAGACTCCTTATTAAGGCACTGTGTGGATTTAAACAAAAGCACGTTAGCAGAGCAGCTTTAGCAACAACAGTTCTGTGCATGTGTTTCTGCGACAGCAGTGTTTACGTTCTGTATGTCATCGCTCTAATATGGAGGGCCTCCCTAAATACTTTGGATTAGTTCTGCTATGCAGATTGTTTTAAACTCTACAATTGTTTCCCTCCAGTTTTAGCAACGAACGACACTAGAAGACCTCGACAGACTATCAACCTTCCACACCAAGAGTTTAAGATGAATACTGCACATTTTCTGGCCAAACACCATTTCTAATGAAGAACTGTATGACAAATGCCAACAAGAATGCATGGAGACCATCCTAATGAGAAGAAGATAGAGATGGATAGGACATGTGTTGAGAGAAGACTCTGCTGATATTACAAGAACAGCCTTACATTGGACACCAGAAGATAAAAGAAAAAGAGGCCGACCAAGAAACACATGGAGAAGAACTGTGGAGAAGGAGATGCAGAGCCTAAACCACTCATGGGGCTCCATCCAGAGACTCGCCCAGGACAGACGGGAGTGGAAGACTTTTGTTGCTGCCTTACATGCCAAGAGGCATAAAGGGCAATGATGATGAGTTTTAGCAACAAAATGAGAGACATTGTCTTCCATGTCTGGTTGAGCAAACCGTTTAGAGATGTGTGAGTCCACCACTAAAGAGGAATGGCTTGCAGACAATTATAAGACAGGAGTCGATGGCATCTTTTTTTTTTTTTTTTTATGTGTAAAATGACTGTCCTGTTAGTAACTGAGTTAAGCTAGTGAGCTGGCTAACTGACCATAAGCATTAGTTTTGGCGAATTTGTATCTGCGTTCTTACTTCAGTAGTGATCTCAGAATTCCATTCTTCTTGCGATTCATTGGGGTTCCCCAACCTCAGATAGGAAACTTGTAAACAACGTACATCCTAAAACATTCAGAAAGAGCAAACATTTGTGCGAAACAAAAGGGGGTTGGAATAGGGTGATTTGTAAGTACAAATTTATTTTCCACAAAAAGCTGTTATGTTGGGTTTCTGTTACTACAAAAGTCAAGCTACATGTACCTTTTCCCTACCTAACTTAAGTTATTCCATAGCTCTAGGAGGGCCTGTAGCAGAGGGATTTCACAGCAGCCTGTGGTCTGAAGATGAATTCAAACTTCTGCCCTGGCCTTGAGCTGCTTCATACCGCTAGGTTTTCAACCCACTAGTGATTCATGCTACTTTCACAGCTCTGGATGGAAGAGGAAATTGCCTAAGTGTATGTCCACATTCATATTCTATTCTGTTCTCATTTTAACGAGATGGGCTGTAGACCTTGCAGCCAATGGTTAATCGGGTCGATGATTAACCGCAAACAGCCCTGCAACCAATTCTGCAATATGTCGTCATTCATGTTTCAATGGGTTCAGTCGGAATATGTCTGCTTTAGTTTGAACTGAGCTCTCTGTGTTTCGATCCGCATCAGGGCTGTTTCAGCATTTTGAGACCCAACATCGACTGATAATATGATAGTAGTACTCCACCTAAAAGGTTCCTCCATTGGATACATTATCCCCAGAATATACTCAGGAAGGAACATTTATTTGCAATCTAGAGACATAGAATCATAACTTTAACTTTGTGGTAGAAACCTATCAATCACAAGGTAGCCACTCCCTAAAGCTGCTTTATGGTCTGTTTGACTCTAAATGGGACCATCATTTACTAAATGAACATCATGCTGTATTGAGGACTCAACTAAACATGACTACAATGTTTTCTGAGGTAATACAAGTGAGAAGTAGGGTCATTTTCTCACAGTCTTCTGTACAATTGAACTTATGTTCGCAACCAGAGTCGCCCCCTGATGGCCAGTAGAGAGAATGCATGTTTAAAGCACTTCCAAATAGTTTTCACTTTCATTACCTAGAACTAGTCTCTCAGCAAAAACTTCCATCTGTTAACAACATAGCTCAATTTGATCAATAGGTACACTGCATTGACGTCTGCGCATTGAGTACTGAGCTTACAGTCGGAGCAGCAAGCCGTCTTTGTTATGCTGTCACTCATGATTACACGCCCCTCTCAGTTGATGGTACACCCCCCACGCCAGATCAAGGCCTGAACAAATACGATCTGAAACTAAAAATAGAAAATCCGCAGTGGAAAAACATAAGATTTCAAATATCTAAATATATATGAAAGTGAAAAATGAAAATAAATATTTTATTCAAAACAATTCTAGAAATTAATCAAAGTTCTATTCAACCTGCAAAACACGTTCCTGTGACTTATTTTTTTTGTTTGAATACACTGTTGTAAGTTCAAGACCAAAATTTTCACTTTCAGTTTATTTTTTTTCAAATTATCAAAACTATTGTACTGGATTTGACTCCATAACCTTCACTCTGGGCCTTTCCAAGTCAACCCGGAGCCGGCGGTCACGGAGCCTCAAAGAAGAAATGCAACCAACAAGGGCAAGCCAGCGCCCCTGACCCGCAGAGTTGAATCCCACAGGCAGACTGCTTTTGAGGAGCGTAAACATATTTTTAGTCCATTATGAGACTGTGGGGAGCACTGCCTCAAAAGAATTAGCATCGTAAATGTTTACCTTCAGCTCTGCTGTGTGCGCCATTTCATTCAAGAGGGAAGCAAGTGGGGTGGAGATACAAGTTTTTTGCAGTTTGAGAATCTGCTGGATTTACAAGATTTAGTCACAAGCTCTTTTTAAAACTCACAGACAGTAAAGGGTGACAAAAAGCAGTGATATATGAAAAAATACGGAGATACAAAGTTTCCACCAGGCTGTGTCGATATTTGCCACTTTCATAGAGTTTTCATTGATATCAATCTTATGATCTAACTTTGAGTTTAATAGCAAACTCATCACCTTAAATGTTGCCACTATCTCTTTAATGCAAATCCAAGTAACTGTAAACCCAAATCCTGAACCTCCCTTTGAGGCCCAACCGTAATGTCGTCAACTTCCTTTCACAGAGCTAGCTAAACAAGAGCACAAGCATCCAGGTACAAACACACAGCCCTGTTCCTCGGTTTCCATCACCAGATTTGATGCACTTTTCACTTCTGATTTAGCTTCAGCAGCTCTAACACGGCCTCTATTAGCACCTGGGCACTGCCTTTCCCTTTTAATATCTCAGCATGGCAGAATGGCCAGATCCCCCTCTCAAAGTGACCCTTCTCGCTGCATTTTCTTTTGCCCCTCTACCGATCAATTTGATGAGAATGAGATGCCACTTCTCCAGCCGTGCCTGTCTCCTCTTTAATTGGCGTTTGATATTCTGCGGTTGTCATTTTCGAAGAGGGAGAACAAGGGGTTGCCATTCATCGTGGCTCCTGTAAAGGGAGGGGGGGGGGGTAAGTGTCACTCAGTCTGATGGCTCTGTAATGTGTTTTGGGTTAGAGACACTCCTGAGCCGTCTGTCAGTTAGCTTAGCCCTCCATCTTTTCCCTTATTCAGGGGACTGAGATTTCATTTAGCCACCCCGTCCATCAGCCAAACGCTGTCCTCTTAAACCTTTCACTTATAAGCCGCCTGGTTTTCCTGGACGTCCAAAGGTATAAGCGGAAATTTCTGAAATGTTCTCATCTCCCCGCCTCCCCACCAAACACATCACTGCCACCACCGCTCGGATATTAGATAAAAAAAAAAAATACATTTGAAGTAAACTTTATATTTTCAAGAGCAAGTGAAAGTCCTCAGTGCAGAGTTCCATTTTAAGGAAGCAAGGGAGGGAGGAGGGGGGAGACTACTGGGAAATGAGACAATGAATGTGTGTTGTTTTTCATTGCTGCAGGTTTTTTTACATCGCTTCAGATATCTGTATAAAGGGCCAGCGTCAACATGATGAAAGCCACCTCTGCATGAATGAAAGCAATTTCACGAGAATTGTAAATTAGCATAATAAACACCCAAAAAATAGCATATAAGGCTATGCCTCATACCCCATATGTCATTACTGAAGTCCTGCTTTCGGAGATTCCATAAAGTAGTCTTCTGACCACCTAAAGGGCTTTACACTACATACAATCAATAATTAACCCATACACACACACACACACACACACATTCATACACTGATGGCAGAGGCTACCATTCACCTGCCGATGGCAGAGCCTTCGGGAGCAACATTTTGGGGTTACATGTCTTGTCTGAGGATCATCGACTGGAGGAACCGGGGACCTGATTGGAAGACGACCCGCTCTATCTCTGAGCCTCCAACACCACCACCACCACCAAATTCAAAAATGCCCCTTCAATGTAAAAACTGTGAAAGGCTCTCTGTAAAGCCAGCGTCTGGTTTGTCCGTTTTGTATTAAAAATGAGTCTTGGTTTCATGTGCAAAACATGTTCATTATTATTATTTTTCCATTTCTGCCAATAGAGCACCCTGAATCCCACACTCTGCCCCATTAAGTAAAGGATCGGAACACTTCACCCACCACTGGTAAATCCAAATTAAACAGCAAGTAAATGGGCAATCGTCCCCCTCCATCAAAGCCCAGAGTGATGTTGCCCACTATTCAAGGCAGACTGTTAAACAGCCGTTTGAGCTCTGCTTGAGCTATCAAGCAATTTTTATGCAATAAAATGGGCTACAGAACGCTTCCACATGTTACTTATTCCTACATTATATACTTTTGTCTTGAATTAAAACGCAATCTGGGCTAGTTCATCTACATGATGTTATTTATTGTCTCTTTCAAGGACTCGCACGGCCATCTAGTAGTACATCATGTGCAAATAAATTACATTGATGGCTGGAAAGCACAGGAAATCTCTAAATATGCAAAAGGTAAGAGATTTCACTTGAGCCGCAGCGAGAGAGTGGTTCTTTCAACTCAATTGTTCCTTTCTAGCCGTAGGAGCAAAGCATGGAGCGTGAGATTTACGAATATTTCTTTATATGGAGCTCACTCACGTCAACAGTTGTCTCGTGATCTGGACTTAATTATCTCAGTACCTCTGGATAGCAATCCTTGACGGAGATACTCATTTAATGTGGACATTATCTGAGTTCAGTGAGAGACACTTGACGTCAAAGAATTTACCATTCATAGCATATATGGTTATTCAGTTAGATTCAGTGGAAAAAGACTCTGCTCTCTGACGGAAAAATATGAGAAGCAACCAGGATTCTGCTTCTGGGAACTAATCCACCCTCACATGTACACATGTTGTATTGTGTAGCATACAAATATAAATATACATACCACTAATATACACAAGAGTAATAGTAAGAAGTGCTCTCCTTTTGAAAATGAATGACAGCATTTGTTGTTTCAGGTGCCTCCAAAACAACATCTATTTGGGCCACGTATGAGGAGGTCAAAATATCAACACAGATGGCCAGTGTTTCACTGTTCCAACCAACAGTTGGCATTTTATTTTAAGACATGACCACAATTACCCTCTTGTTAAGTCCCGCCCCTTGGACACAGACAAGGCAAATCCAAGAATATAGCATCAACCAGCTCTGGCCAGCTTCCAACAACTATCTGGCTCTGCTCCACAGACTCTGATGCATCTCCATAATATATAGCAGCACTGGTCGAGTGAGCTACAGAGTGAATGAAAAGATGGAATGTTGAACAAAGTGAATCAGAAGAACAAAACATTATTCTTTGATTGTTCCATGGCAGTTAGCTAAAGTACGCCACATGCCTTTGGCCTTGGTATGCCGTGGGGCGTCACAAAGCCGCGATGTTTGACTGCGGAATGAGAACAGGCTGCACACGCCACTGATTGGCTCAGGGTTATAGCGGTGGTAGGATACAGACACAACCACACACTTCCAGTGGGTCTTTAGTGAGGATTGAGAGGGATTATTTTATTCGTCTATATATTGTCTTTTAGGAAATTGTTGCACATTATTCCTTTTAATGAATGTGAATAATTAGACAGTGAATAAAGACCTACAGTACTTGGCTATGTTTAATTTCATTGTCTTCTAACCTGAACCATAGTCTAGTTGGAATTTTTGATATTGTCAGTTTAGATAGAATTAAAAATGGTGGCAATAAAGTTTAGGAAAAACGGTGAAATTATACTCGATCACCGTTTGGTGATACGATTGTTCCAAAGTTCTAAGCCTTAAAAATACATTCTCTGGCTCCACTATTCGCAACTTTTTGATGTTATCAAATCATTTAATAATCTTAATATCCTTGCTTTGACAGACATTTAATATTTACATTATCTAGAGATATCAAATACTTTGTCTGGTGAGGACAACTTCAAATATTGCATCCCTCCTTTATTGCTGTTGAACTAACTGTATCACATCAAAAACTTATTTTGTTCTTGTCATCATTATTTCTTGTCATAATGAAAAGAGAAGAAAACTTGAATCTTAAAAAATGAGATTCTGAACAACCAAAGTCACAGCTTCTGTACAAAAAGATTATTTGCACAAATTTGAATTGAATTAATATCTACCGACAGCTATTCAGGGCTTCTGGGTCACCGGCCCTGAATCTTTTAGGTTTTTAATACCTTCAATTTAGTTTGATTTTTCCTCTGTCTCCCTGACTATCAGTGGAGCAAAAAATGTATTACTGAAATATTCCATCTATGTCCTTCCTAACAATGTTATGGACGGTTGTTGTCTTGTGTGTGTCGTGTCTTACTTTTTTCATTTTTTTTTTTTAATTGCAATACCAGAGACAATACATAAACATAACAACAAGAGGACGCCAAGAACAGGGAGATACAGGCCATCTAAACATCATATCGTCAGTGTATGGGAGAACAGTGTGTTTTTGGAGTGTGTGTGTGTGTGTGTGTGTGTGTGTGTGTGTGTGTGTGTGTGTGTGTGTGTGTTTGCCTGAGTCCTTTTTAAATGAAAGAAAAGACCATAAGAAAGTACTTAAATGAAAGGGCAAATTACATAAATTACAAAATATTAACATCCGTAAAAACAAAAACATGAATGAAGTCAGGGGCAGTATCGCCGTCGTGTCATGTCGGAGCAAGTTTGCTAGCTAGCTAACTCGCTAGCTAGATATTAGACTACGGACATAAGGAACGAGTGGAGCAGAGCATGAGAGGAGTTATGAAGGAAATAGAAGGGAAGGAGAACAGAGTGACCGGGAGTAGATCAATTCAAGTACAATACCATATTAAAATGCTGGCCGACGCACAAGTTGTTGATCCTCACATTCTTTTCTCCAAAGAAATCCAATATAATTGACTGATAATATCTGTTCGCCTAATATTCAATTCAGACTGTTGGAGACCACATTAGCTTGGCGTTGTTGGGGATCCTTGATTTGCAATTAGGGCGGCCCAGATTATTATGGCATGGATTCAGATGAAGCAGATTTGCCAGCTCAACATTCATTCTGTGAACTCTACTGAAGCATAGTATGACAAATAATAGCTTTCAAGATCAGTAATGCTTTTCTTATGCCAAATTCATACCTTTCTCATCTTTGTTATTTGTTATTAAAAACAGTAACATCATCATTGGGTGGCAGGACTGAAAATGTGTCAGAATGAGGAAGACAGTTGGAGAACAGTTAGATATAAAATAGGATGTTGGACCTAAATGGTGATTTTTTTTTTTTTTTTGTTTGTCTTCCCGTGGTAATGATCATATTCTCCCAAACGATGTGCAGAGTTTTAGACATTTTATTAGAAAAATAGTGCCGTAAATGAGGAAGAAAAAAATCTATCCGGGTGAGGATGCCCCCTCTAGGTTAGGGCTGAGTCCCGAATATTGAAAAAGTCTGGCTTTACCCCTGGTGCAGTATTCAATCCCTCTCTCTGGCAGCTGAGATCAGTCAATCAGTGGGGGCTTGTTTGATAGGGGAGCACGTCGCTCCCTGGCCTGGAATAGGTACAGGTAGAATATAAATCACATGGGGAGCTGTACCGAACCTTTTTGTTTCGTTTCCACCGTGTTCCTGTCAGCAGTCAGCGCTGTAAAAGAGCCCAACGGGACCTGTCAGCGTCTGTCAAAAAGTGCACACAGGAAAGAAGCCAATGCCTCACTCAGTTTAGCAGAGAAATTGGAGAGCTACACACATTTGCACCATTAAACTCAAATGACTGCACCTCTCTGCAGGCCAGCGTGCGCACACACACACACACACACACACACACACACACACACACACACACACAACACACTCTCCCACTAACAATACTCAGCCAAGTGCTACACGGGCTTGGGAGGAAACAGAGACAGGTTATAATCCAGTCTCCTGTTTGACTTGTAAGAAAATGCTAATTATTTTAGCTTCATTACTCTGCCATCCAATTTGTTTTAGAATTCATTTTAAAAATGATTACACTTACCTTCAAGGCATTACACAGAAAAGTCCCAGAGTACCTTGCTAAGCTTTTAAGACCAAGCGGTATCCTCCATGATATTTGCGATCATCACAATACTGCCGTCTAATTAACCAAGCCGGTACTGTACGATTCTCTTCCGTACGGGGCCAATATTCAGTTCCAACGCTGTAAGCGGTGTTCCCTTACATAGCAGCCTTTTGTAGTTGCCTAATCTCACCAATACCACAGTCGCCACATGGAGGTGTTGCAGAAAGACAGACTTTGAGAACAGAAGCTTTAAATCGTTCAGGGTTGTATTTATCCCTAAAACTGCACTAACGGGAACAGAGCTCTGGCAAAATATAGCCCTGATGCTCTGGAAAGCAACGTTGGGAAAAGCAGGCACGCCTTGGGGCCCCACACAGTCTGGGGCCCTGAAAGCTCCATCCTTACTGTGTATAAACTGATAACTGGTTTGTTCTTATTTCACTGAAATAGCACAACATCAACTGACATGAGTAGGGCCTTATACCGTTATTTTGTGAACGCAGCATTGATATATTACCACCTTAAGTTACATGGCAAACTGTTTGTTCATGAAGTTACTGAGCGACGTTATCATTCAGTCGGCCACCTTGTGAATGAAGATGCAACATTCAGTCTCTTTTTAACTCAGTTTTGGGTCTGTAACAACTCCTGGGGGAAATGTGTCTCTTCAGCTGCTAAATGAGTTCAGCGGCTCGTCTCTAACTGTGTCTGTCTGCTGTTTGCTGCTGGGCAGGTTGTGTACAGTCAGCTATTAGAATTTCTGCTGCCGGAAACGACAGTATGAGAGCAGCGACGGTGAACCAGAGCAGTAGCGTTGAGGGCCGGACAGCTGAACAAAGAGCTGAATCTCACTATGCAGCATGCGTAAAGCTGAGAGGAGCTGCAGAGTCAGCTGATCGTTCGCTGTTGGTCCATCGCTACGGGCGACCCCCTTTCAGTCCCATTGTGTTCGCATTGTCCTTTGGTTCATTAGAAAAAAAATATTGATTGTAGCTGCTTTAATGTTTGCTTTTACTTTTCCATGAATCAAAATTAAAATCTCATTTCAAGACTCTTTATTTTAGTTTTGTGCTTATGTGGCATAATCAGAAATACATTTTTTGCTTTCAGCAAATTAGCACACAGCAAACCCGGGCCAAGGAAGTACTGCACTTTACACAGTGGACCGGAGGAGCGGATGTCAATGGAAGCCCACAAGCATGTTTTTTTGCCCCGGGGCTTCCTGGGGCAGCTTCATACATCCATGTCTGGAACAACATATCCCATCATATATTAGAATAGTCTGTTTCTGTTAATAATAAGTCTCATTAAAGTCTCATTTGTTAGATAAGATAGGATGAGATAAACGTTATTAATCCCACGCAGGGAAATTGAAGTGTCACAGCAGCAGAGTTACAAGAAAGCAATTCAGAGTAACTACAATAAATTGTACAAAGGTCATCGTGAAAATGAAAATGAACGGCACTAAATATTACATACATCACAATATTCATTATCTATACGTCTACTGAGACAAATAAGTGCAATAAAATGAATTGGCCTGCTTGTCGTTATCTGCTGGTGAGCCTTCTTGACCTCGCTCGAAGTGCGGACCAACCTCTGTCCTGTTGATACGGATATGGAATAACCTAAAAAAAGGACAGCTATCTATTAAAGCAGGCAATCAACCTGACGGCCTTAACGTGACAAAATGATGGACGGTGAAAAGCAGGCTTTGTATGTCAGATTGGATGAGGGGAGTAACGATATGAAAATACCCAGGGAAAGAGAGTCACGGGCAACGGATGACTGAGCAAAAAAGATTTATTAGCTATTCCAAAACGCTGCTACACCAAAAACACAGCTTGTGGGCCGTCACTTGGATCGCTGGTGGCGGGGCCTGTCGGTCTGGATCAGCCGCGTTCAATCACCCAGGAGGTAGGAGGTAGGATTATTATTAGGTAGGGCATTATTTTCATAGGGTTAGCTATGGCTTCTGGATGAGACCAGCCTGCATAACACCGTCATGTAATACAAAGTCTATATCTTTCTGCCCTCCAACCTGCCATTTATGGACTTTCTCGCTTGTGATACTCGCTAACAGTCGATCGATAAACCACGGGACTTGCACTGCGTGCCGCTCGCTGTGCTCGCTGACTCTGACCGAATGCCAAAAAACGTCCACATTCAACTTCTCCGTGGTTTGCAGAAACGTACCATGCCAACATTTTTTTTTCTTGGCGACCGAGCTGGTGACAGCCGCTCGCCGGGCAATAAACGATGTCTTCATTCGGCTTCAGTCAGGACTGCGGGACTGAATTTCCCTGTGAACTCAAACAATATACAGAACACTTCTGCCTTTGTCTCCAAATCCCCCCCCCCCCCCATCAGATCAGAGTGATGAAATAGTGTACTGCCAAGCCGCAGGCATTTAACGTCATCTGATTAGCTGCCAGCCATTTCATACGAGATTTTCACACAACAGAAGAAAAGGCCTGCGATTCCTCAGATTAGGGTGTGCGCTGGTTGCTGCCAGTCTCAACATTGAGCCTATTAAACCTCGGCGGGAGGGATTCCTGAACCCACTGCTCGCTCTCTAACAAGACTCGTATCTAATTCTTCTTTCAACAGCCAACCAACTTCCTTTAGGCTGTTTCTGTGAAGAACACTGTCTCACATGGCTGTGATGGTCCGACATCAGCTCAAACTCTCTCCTCCTAAACGCTGCTGTCTCCCCTCATGTCGAGGCTGCACCGTCCTAACCAACTGCAACAACACTTGTGTTGCTCCTTAATATGTTTGTTTTTGCCTTTTTTAAGCACCGAACATTAGCGTTAAACATCTTTGATGGATTCTTCTTATGAGGCGACATATTGTGTGTAAAGTTGCAATGGTAATGGTTCAAACCTTGATCGTTTTTAGTGTAATTATTAAACATATCTCATTAAAATCAGGAAAAAAAGGAGCCAAACTAGACTGCTGTGAATGTAATGTCTGTACACATAGTTGTGTGTGTATAAGTTGATTCAGCCTATGGAGCTCGTCAGGGTCTGTTTTCCATTATTTTAAAATTAATTTCTGTTGCATTGTTACTGTGAAACAAAAATCTGACTTTAAGGAATTTGCAGTTCTGCGTTATTTATCAGGGTACTATCTTTAGTGCCATTTAAACGATAAGCCAGGTGATGAATACATGAAGTAGTGTGTGTGTGTGTGTGTGTGTGTGTGTGTGTGTGTGTGTGTGTGTGTGTGTGTGTGTATCAAAGCCTGATACAGCCTCATAAAACATGATAGCAACATGATACATATTCTTTTGTGCCGTTGAGCTCCATTTGTGAGCTACAATGAGCTACTATTTAGCAGCGGGTGACACCTTACTTCAGTGCTATAGACAAACGCACACTGTAGTGTATGTTGACGCCACATACACCGCTGTCCCAGACATTCACTAGAGCATCAAACGTGTGTAATGTAATAACTACTACAGTGACCAGCTGGTTTTTTTGATAGCTGTTGAGTGTCTGTTGAGTGTCACAAACAGGGTGGAGACAGTATTTTGAGCGAACCAATCTCACTCCTCCCGCCTGAACCTAACCAACACAACGTGAATAAGAGGCAGAGCGGTGGGTCACGCCTTCAGCAGTAGGAAGACAAATCCGTCCGATGACGTCGTTCAGCATCATAATCGGCCGTGTGGATTTCTGGAGCAATCGGCCTTCGGAACAATGGGGGTTGGTTTTCGGGATGATGTGCCGTCCGACTGATGGGCTTTCAGTCCAATGGGACATTTTTCTGATTATTAGTGTTTCGCAATATTGGGCCATTGGAACAATTGACAGTCGCCATGGATCAGTTGTTGTTCTGTGTGTAGTTCTGCAGGCATGTGTATATATATGTGTGTATATATAAAGGAATCAATGGGCAATTTCAACATTACTGAAGTTAGTGCGTAGGCTTATCCTTCCTTCTTTCTGTTTTGAAAAAATATAAAAAGATAGATTTGTTTTTTTTCCACCAGGACCTGTACGCTCTGCCATTTCTCCTCTACTCCTCCTAACTTGTGTTCAGCGCTGACCATCACACCCTACACACACACACACACACACACACACACACACACACACACACACACACACACACACACACAAAGACCTGCATTTATTTTTGATGGGCTGATATGTTACAGAGAGACTATCGCACACTCACACATATTAAGCTTTTAGTTGAGCTACACATTCACACGGCAAAAAAAATGTTCTGGAGACGCTGATGCCCGTAACCATAGTAACTCGCTCCTGCCCGCCTGTTTACTCTGAGCAGCGAGTCGCCCAAAGGCTCTGAAAAAGTCCGGTGCCATAAAGCATTCAGGGCCGTAGCATTAGACGCCTGAAAGACCTGTCTCTTTAAGGCCCAAAATGTCTCCATGCCTCTCATATTCTTATCGATTATGGCTGAGCCCAAGCAGGGGGGCGGGGTCAAAGATTTGATTGATGGGTATTGCAAGGTAATGCAACCTATTGAGCTTTTTAAATAATAATAATACAACAGCTGCTCCAGATAGAGGTGATATTTTGAGTGGATGGGAACATTTACACTGAAAAAGACAAAGAAATTGTGTTTTAACTGTCAACAAAAACAACAAACAGGAACAACGTGTCAGTTATCATTTTGTTTGGCTGTTTGTCATACAAATGGTTGTCCTGCGTCACAAACCTGACCTGTCAGGGCGCCATGTCCATCCATACCTAATGAAAATCTGGGTACAAAGCTCACCGACGCATGCTCACGTTACCCGCTCACCTCTACCTGTAATAAAGCCAGAGCAGACAGACAATACACTGCTGCTGCAGGTGAAGTTGCACATTCTAACTTTTGAAATCAAAGTCATATACCTCTCTCTGGAAAAGTTGGAGCAGTCAATGTAAGCGAAGTTAAAAAGTCAATCTAAATAGTCTTAGGTCTGTTTGTTTTATATTCCCTGAGGCTGCTGTCTACTGTCTGTAGCTGTGAAATGAAACACAAGCGTCTCCCATCTGTTGGCTTCATTTGTATCGCATATCATGGCGCAATAACGCTGGAGGAAAAATCCACCTCTGGTAATCTGTAAGATATCAATCTGTGAGTTAGTGTGTTATTTACTTTGTTGATCCCGCCACGCTTCTTTAGCCGTGAGTTCATGATTCGCTGATAGCACCATGAATTGAACGTCTGAAACGTCTCAAGGTCCAATTCACAAAAGCTATTACGCTGATGATATAAGCACAAACACTCCCATTAACTTTTGCATAGTTTTCCAGTGCAATTTGCCCTTTTTTATTTTCAATGTGCCCATGTACGCCTCTGTGCCGCCCAAAGATGTAGGTAGAATTTTAATAAATTTGGCCATATTTGCTCTATGGGTCATGCTATATTTGCACTTGCCACACGGACCGTGGCCCCCGGAATAACTGCATTAATAAGAAATACACCAGATTGAGAAATAATAATTAACAATAAACAAATAATTGCCCTATAATAAAGGTCCTTTAGGGTCGGAAATGGGGCTGCGTTTTCCAGCACATAATGCAAGACGACCTTTTTGTTTTTGCTCAACTCAAATTCATTTAAATGCATTCAATGTTTTGCAAGAGTATTGCACAGACAACTTAAATAGTTGGTAGGGCCTCTTGTTAGAGCTTTCACTTTCATGAAATAAAGAAATGAGGTGTTCTTTTTTTACACAGCAAATCCTTCAGCGTTGAAAACAAACAGGTTAAAACAAGGATGATGCGATTATGTTTTTGATGGTGAGGTTAAAAGCCTTGACGCTGTGATTATCGATTGGTTCCTGTCTGGGACAGAAACCAGCAAAAGTGCACTTGCAACAGATCCAATAAGCCCAGCATCCTCTAGATCAGGGGTCTTCAATGTTTTTCAGGCCAAGGACCCCCAAACTGATAGAGAGATGGAGCAGGGACCCCCTACTATATACAGTATATTGTATGAAATTGTGTTTTATATTAAACCGGGCCTAGTGCCATGTATAAAAATACCTTGTTATTGTGCATTCAATACTAAGCTATTCAAATAATACACAGGTTCATATATTCATGTTTTTATTTTAAAGGTACAGTGAGTAGGGTGGCCGTGCCACTGCCATTTATGAACATACCTCGTATGATAATCATGCATACAAGCTATTCAAACTGACGTTTTTATTTTAAACATAAATGTGGAAATGAAAAATGAGTGATGGCCTATTAGTACCACATCACATGCTATGCATAAACATACCTGTCATCTTGCAGACAATACTGAACTATTAAAATAATGGACAGATTCATGTTTGGGGGAAAAAAATAAAAAGTAAAGTGTCTAATCAACCAAACATTTTGCGGACCCCCTGCCGTACCTCCGCAGACCCCCTAGGGGTCACGGACCCCCTGTTGAAGACCTCTGCTCTAGAATGACGTATGTATTGGTTAATTCTGCACCTTGTGTTTTTAATTCCAATGACAACGTTCAGTTCCAGGACAGGAGTAAGTGTGTGCCTACAGGATGCAGAGGGATAATGATAAATCAATAAATAATGAATAACGGCTGAAGTATACAACATCCCAAATATGCTTTCAACATGATGTTAAATTTACATTATTTTGTGACATAACATGCAGACCATCATTTTAGAAAACAACTGACCCTGTATCTCATAGCGTGTTTCCGTTCTACTGTTCGACGCAACTTCAGTTGGTCACTTACAGCCGAGAACTACTGTGTCGTAATCCAGCAGGAATATCATTCGTTCATCCAGATGAAGCAGGGTTTAGACATGGATTAAAGTAGAAAAGTTGGCCACCATATCTACGATCCTTTTGTATGAACATGCATTTGTGTAGAAGAACTTATCACTTACCCATCGTCATTGACCAACCCCATTGAGGTTTTGCCGAATCTGCCAATATAGACATTCTTGTCATGTACAAGTGAGCTCAGATGGAGAGTTGGTGACACCGCTGTTCTTTAAAACCAGCGTCTTCTTCCATATCTGTCGAGTTTAAGTACAAAGCAGAAAATAAATGTCTCTTCCAAGTTTAGAAAATATCCAGGTGAGTTATCTACTGATTATTATTATTAGTTTGTCCCACGCGTCCACCAGGAGCCCAACTCTACACCGACTTCCGCGGACTATGATCGGAAAACGTATTTGAGATATTTGAAAAGCAATCTAGGAAAATATAAATTTCCCTCACAGCGTAATTGACAATGCTGTTTCATTGTATGTGAATGTAACTTTTAGAGACCAGGCTGGGGACACAAACCTCACACGGTCAGGACCAGTTGTCTCTCCCGTTAGTAACTTCTTCACTGTGAATTACTTCACCTATTATTCTGTTGTCAGCAGACTTTTTGCTCATTTACATTTCATGAGTTCTGTTTTTTAATAACGGCTTTTATCACTGAACTGTCTCCATTGGAGAAGTTGGAGCGGCTTGTTTTCTGCTCTCACTTCGTCTGGTGAAGACTTTATTGAGCAGAAATGAGTCTGTTACTGTTTTACATCTCACCTTTTGAAATGAATTTTATGATTAGCATTCCAATTTCATCATTGTTTATTAGCTAACCAGGCGAAAAAGTCATCTCTCATTTCACGGGGACTTTAATGTTGTCATTACAATTACATTATAATGGATTGATGTTTCATTTTTCCATTAATTTTAATGAGTTAGGAGGAAATGTTTTATTTCTAAATCAGGTTTTTCATGCATCATGCATGCTGATGTCATTGTGACAGATAAGAGCTGTTATCTGATGTTCTGTACAAAAACACAACCAGCAGCTGTGTTACCAGTAAAAAGGAGTGTCTCTTTGAGCATTGCACAGTCTGTACAGTCTGGCTCTGACAACCACTGTACCATGTGTGCTCAGATGTCCAATCTTCACTAATAATGGGTCCGCTATAATAATAACCTTTGTGTAACTGCAGGTTGTGGAAAAGATGTGAGCTCGGGCTGAATCCTTTATGTGCAACCACTTTTAAGGTCACATACACCAACCCGGCCGTCGGAAAAAATGTTGGCAGTGTACGTTTCTGCAGAACACTTATGAACCACATATATACATATAAATTAAAATAATAATACACTAACGTCACGTTTCTATACCGTGGCGACCATAACGATGTAACGTTGCTCATGCTGTCTGGGGTGAATACTCCATTTTGATTGGCTGCGGGCTGTCCATTAAATCCTGATAATGGACAGCCTGCGCAGTTAAACTGTCCGTTCACCATTCTAAATGAATGTGTTGTCTTCATTAAATGAGAGAAACAATCCATGTGTGTAGTCCTTCAGTGCCTCATCCTCTCAACACCAAATGACTGAAACACACAAGCAGCAGTAAGTCCCTCTGAACTTACTGACCAAAAGAAAGCAATGGTCTCTCACATCCCATTGGCTATTTAACTCGCTGCTTCAGGCTGCGGCCGACACACATGGCCTCTCATACGTCAGTGAAAACCGTGATATTGGATAGGGGACAATGACATGGCTGGATGGCTTGCTAGTGTTGTTGTTTGACATACTGTCGAGTTATATTTACTGTCAAGCGCATGCAATGTTATTGACTTTGACTCTTGCTGGCATAATGCTACTGACTCGTAGCTGAGCCAAAGTTCTAGGTCCAAAGGACTTCAGGAGTCTATAAGCTGAGCAAACTAGAAATATCTCCAGTTCCCACGTCGTACAAAGGTCGGTCCTCTTTACTGTAGCGGTGAACAATGTGTCCATTGCATTGCAGAACCTGACAGGGTGGTACTGATTGTTCCAGAAACAGTTTGTGAATTGTAGATGTTGGATGTAAAAGAATTTGATGACTTTTTCTTTGGAACGGTACTATGGTGCGAGCTGGATAATGCCCTTCGATGTGACCGTGATCAGGAATAATGGACTGAGTGGAGGCAACCGTCCAACGCGCTGGTCTTCACGTTGTCCATGAATTCCTGATTCTGGACACCTCGTCATGCATTTCTTTCTTTTACACAACACTCTCTTGTTAAATCAAATGTGTTTAATCTCTACAGACACAACAATATAGAAGTGACAATTGGTTGTTCTAGAGTGGGTAAAGCGCTGGGCTATTTGTTGGTGTGGACCAGTAGCTTCCTGAAATCCCCTCTGGCTGCCTGACACCTGCTCTAGGCGAGACATCCCGGGAGTTTCAGAAGTGCTGGTAGTTGCAGTGTATCACATTTGGCCAGAGCTAGAGTAGCCGTTCCCCCGTCTATGTACTACATTTAGTTCTGTGTATTGTACTTTGTATTATATTAGTATATTTTATAAATCCCAAAAGGAACTAGTTTATTAATTAAATAGCAAACTCTTAGCAGGAAAGCAAAATAGCATAATTTCACTAAATGTCAATCTATTGATATAAATGTCATTTTGATTTGTTGATGGTTTACATCTGTTTTGGCCAGTGTTGCTCATCTGTAATCTCCAGCGGCAGAGACAACTTGAGACATGTCTCTCCTCCCGTCCCACTGAAAGAAAAGATGTCAGCGAAGATAAGAACAATGGGGATTTATTTCATTTACTTCACACATGGATCATAACATATTGAGTATATAATTAATCTGCAGATGCTCTGGTGAAAATGAGACCAAATATTTCTACGGATGTAAATATCATTTTGTGGTCCTAACTTTGAAGTTGCATCAAGTGTTTTGCGTTAAGAAGCTAGTTGTCAAAGCGAGGAACACACTAAGCATTGCGATCACTCTTACGACCACGTTTGGTTGACGGTGACGTGTGACTAGTTAGTTCATCAGTCTTCTAAACCTGCTGAGAGGTTCGGTGCTCAGGTAGAACATTCCTCTCTCCCTCACATCGATCCCAACCTGCGCCTCACCAACACTTACCAGCTCAGGAGGCTTTAATGCTGAGAGATGAATGCATCCTCCCCACACGGCTGTAGGGCTGTAGTTTCAAGGTCTCCGTTAATCCACCGTCATGAGTCACCTGTAAAATACCAACAAATAGCTGTCTACAAAGTAAATAAAAGTGCCAGGAACTAGTGCAACATTTTACAGATTAGCTCTTCAGTCATTTCGGTAATCACGCTTTTGTCCCTTTTTGCTTTGGCACAACTGCACAGACTCTCACACACGTATATATAGGCTATCCTTCATCAGCCTGCTGGAGCTGAATTGCCATAGCAACGCAGGGCTGAAGAGATTTCCAAGTAGCAGTGTAATGGCAGGAATTCAAAGAGATGCGTATAAATGCAAACATCTTTGGAAATGGTAAATGAGGTTTGCTCCGGGGTCCCTGTAAAACTCAAGGCAAAGAGCAACTGTTTGTCTTAAAGACAAAACGCAGTGCGTGCAATTATTTGTAATTTAAAGTTAACAGAAGTGAACAGCAGGCACGCTAATTACACCGTGACTTTGCCTATTGTTTAGAACGAGATTACGTCGCACATGATGAATGCTGTGTCACGCAGCCCGCTCTATGGAGAAGTGTGATCTGTTACACACTGCTGCATTGTTTTCCACCACAGGGGGACTGTCCTGCAGGTAAAGAGGCATGAGGTTGGAGCTGGTAATTTGAGGGCAGCTGCTAACACATCCACTGTGCTCCTCCAGTAACACGTTGCTGCAGCCCACGGTCGCGGGTTAGTTCAGGCAGCTGCACAGTGGGATGTGGTGGGTTCAAAATTGGCTTTTGAGAGACTTTGTTTTGGTCTAGGAAGCAAACACTAACACTGAGGGTGTCAACGAAATGACACTCCCGTCAAAGTAATGGTCTCGACTGATGACCACGACCAGGAATGGAGAGAATGAAATAAAATAAAAGGAAAACAGTAAAGTTGACGAAGGAAGATATAAAGAAAAGAGAAAAATATGAGATAATGAATGGTATGCTGCACATCTTTTTCTGTACTTTATAATCCTAATAGCTCCTGTTTGCCGCTGCTGAGGGCAACTTAAATGTGTTTTTTAAGGTACGAAGGACTTATCAGCTGTGTTAAAAAAAAAAGTAGCTTCAAAAAGCATCCTGGGCTCCTGAGAATCAGTTGAGTTTCAAGGAAAACATATGTTTTCCTGGATTACAATTTTTTTTTCTCAACACATCACAAATTATTTTGTAATCATAGTCTGTGAGGGCCACATAGAGAGGAGGTCGGGGTAGATGGGTGGGTCAACACTAGACTTTACCCAGGAGACTGCTGACTTTAAGTCTGTAACTTAAGTATGGTAACAAACAAACTTAATTTAAGCCTTTTACTCAAACCTAACCAAGTAGTTTTGTTTCCAGGACCACTTTAGTCAAAGAAAACTTTCATTTCATTTTGCAGTTTATATATATATATATATATATATATATATATATATATATATATATATATATATATATATATATATATTTGGCTCTGTTCCAGGAGCTCCCTGTCCTTCCATGTGCATACATGGAAAGCCCAAGGCAGCAGCAAAGACCCCCGGAGCTGGCCTCAATGACAACATAATGACATTGATTAAGTCACACACAGCATGAAGAGGAGGAGCTGGGGTGGAGGCGGGCTTCAGACGGTTTGGCAGGCTGAAGCAGTTTAAATAGGCGCCTGGTATATGAGAATTTGCCGATCGGGCCGGTTTGAGATGCTATCAGCTGATGGGGCTGGGATGTGGTGTCCAATGTTTGTTCAAAACAAGATTAAGAGTAATGTCAGCATACCAAAATGTTAACATGCTCAGTTTAACAGGTATGATATTAGTTCAGCATGCTGACATTCACTAATTAACATGGAACACAATGTACAGCTGAGGCTGATGGGAATGTCATTTTACAGCTATTTATTCATAAACCAAGTATTAAAGAAATTGTAAGTTTGACCTCACGGTGGATCATAAAGAATGATGACTTTTATCCTCTGGGGAACACAAATTCTATGACAATCCATTTGTCAAAAAATGTCATCTCCAAAACCCAAATGTCAATCTACTGGTGGCACTAGATGGAAGGTCAGGGCACCTGTGAGGTTACAAGTATACATCCTCTGGGAACCATGAATGTGTGGTTCAATATAATTGGCATTCCATGACACATCTGCAGAAACCATTCACTCTGAAGTAATGGGATGGACTTACAAACAAACAATGCCTTTATTAGAATGCTATCAAATACATTGTGTCTGTGTAAACACAGAGTCTGTGTTAATGCCATGGAGCTAATAGTTACTAGTTCAACCGCAGATGTAAAACTCATTATTCACATCATTAGTTTCCACACCGAAGATCTTCCAATGGGACATTTCACTGTGTTTATTTGTTTTTTTTTTCACTCCCTAGGCTACAAATGTCCAGTGTTTAAAACACACTAAGTGTTCATTTAGCAGATGACGCACCTTTCTCCACAAAGTCTTTTTCCTTGCTGCTGTGTTACAATAAAAACAGCATTTATGGCGGTAGTAGAACACAAGGCTGCACAAACAAACGGCAGTGTAGTCCCTTTATTCTACACAGGGAAAAATAAAAGTAGTGCATCTTTTGAAACCGCAGCAACACTGGGGAATTCAATCAATCATGTTTGAGTTTGAGTACTACGGAGAAGCTAACACACTTTAATGAATTGAGTTTTTCTTATGCTAAATAAACAAACGAACCGAAACAGAAACAATAACCTCCTTGGCTGATGGAATCAATCAGTGTTGCTGTGACAAACACCGTCAGATCACGCAACCCAAAAAAACAGATTCATATCCTAACAAGTTGCTCCCACAACAAAGTACACGACTTGTACTTACTGTGGGTGTGTTTGAATGTTCCCAGATGTAACAGAAGTGTGACTGGTCACTGCGGAAGAAATACAGAGGTGCTGGGTATCTGCAGAAACGGTATCGGTCGCTTCAAGTCTGGCACTGGATTAAATGATTCTGCATAGGCCGACGCACAGCCACGAGTAATGATCTCACCTTTCCATTCTGCTACACTATTTCCACAACAATAACTTCTCTGGCCTTGGATCTTTTTATGCAAACACACTCACACACACACACACACACACACACTCACACCGTCAGGGTCCTGCAGACATCTACCTGTGTCAGCTGGGTAATTCTTAAATCTTTGAGCCTTAAAATGGTGAGTAACGGCATTACTTAAGTGCAGTAAATGCACCAACTGCTGCGAATTCTGGTCTAACGGCTTTAATTCCAAATATATGAAGCTAACAGTGTTCTCAAAGCCGTACATGAGATGAAGGATACACCTGCATTAGATCTTTAGACACACTGGCCACAGCAGTGGGTGAATCACTGATGTTATCTCGCAGGAACAGTGGGCATTGAATTTCAAACAGTTTTGAAGCTGTGAACTTCTGATTTAATTTGCAGACGCCAGTGTGTTTAGAAGCCTGGTTTAATAATAAGTTGAAAGGGAAATCATTAATGCAAGCACCCGTGGTGGTCTTTGAATTGTATTTGCATGATGTTTCACGCGATCAGAAATTACCAAGGACCATCGTAGCTACCGAAGACTTGATTCTTGCAGTGAAAATATAGCGAAGCTCGATTTAAAGTCTCGGTTCCAGACCTGTGAGGTCACGCAGAGAAGAAGTTTGAATCGATAAGAACAATGGAGACAACTTTCCTGTTCCTCGGTCTTAAGCAGAGGGAGAAAAGGTAACCTTTTTCAAACCTGTTCCCCCACATTAACTGTTTCGTGTGTCAGTTTATGTCAAGACGTATCAATATTTTTTCTTTAGTTTGTTTGTTTTATGAGTCGATAGGATTATGAACTGAGGTGTGAACCACGAAGCTGGACGGAGTCAGGCTTTCTTTGTGTGAGCTGGCTTAATAAATAAGCTAAAAGCCTTTATCAGACTCGACGGGTATCACAGCGGTGCATCATCAACTGACTTTGTTAACTCAGGGTTTTCTCCCTCAGGCTCTGTGTGCATGAACACAAAAAGGGGGAGTTTGGCACATTCCTATGAAAAAATGATTAAAGCCAAAAAAGCGACACTGCTCCAGCAAATGAAGTTACGAGAGGAACGCTGTCAGAAAGTTACTAATTGTGTAAATGCACAAGTAAATATATATTATTTTCACTCTTCAAGGGCGACCGTTTATTTCTAACAGCACAGTCTACAGATGATACGCTTTAAAGTTGATGCAGCATAATTAAACGTTTACTGTAGGTCAGACACTGTCCCGTTTCTGACCAAATCAAAGTGAAATTAATTCCATTGATTGATATCCGTGATAAAGATCAACAGACTAATACGTGTTCTAATTAGTGTTCTATTAGCTGCAATTCCAGCAGTGTGAAACGCACATCAGCCATAAAAACATCATCTAAACAGAACCACTAGTTTCATCTTTAACATGTTGCTGTATTTTATTCCCCCATGGCTCCATCAACCAGCCCCAGACCACCAGGTCCCCATGCCCCAGACCACCTGGTCCCCCTGCCCCAGACCACCAGGTCCCCATGCCCCAGACCACCACGTCCCCATGCCCCAGACCACCAGGTCCCCCTGCATCTGTACCAGCCATCCCATCTGCACCGGTTCCCCCCAAGGCTGCGTTCTTTCCCCTCAGCTCTTCTCTCTGTACACCAACAGCTGCACCTCCACTCACCAGTCCGTCAAGCTCCTGAAGTTCAAGGATGACAGCACCCTCATTGGACTCATCTTTTTGATTCTGAAATGGAAATGCTCAAAAGAATAGTACTTGATATACTCTGTTACTTTTCACCACTGCCTACAGATAGTATGTTGATACGTTAAAGAAGCAGCATTTGAGATTTAGTGCCATCTAGGGTTGATGTTGCGGATTGCAACCAACTGAATACTCCCCCCCCCCCCCCCCCCCCCCCCTCCTTTAAATGACGTAGAAACTACTGTGGTCTTCAGGTAACTGTCACGAAGGGAGCTCTTGAGGAGGATTCGGACGCAGAGTAGAGGTTCAGCTGACAATCTTTTATTTCCAATAAAAATACACAGGGGAATCCCTGGAAACAAAAAACTCCTCCGAAGAGGGATGAACGGGGAAATGCTCTGGCTAAACTAATAGAGCTGGGTAGTATTAAATAACGGGAAGCCAACAAAACCTCTCTTAGCGAGGAAAGAAGAAAATAATAAAGTAGAACTAAAAAGGCTCTGATTTAACTCAAAGAGCTGCAAAGTCAAACGACAAAAGCCAAACCAAAAATCTCTTCTCGAGGAAGGTATTAAACTACAAGTAAAAAGGCTCTGATTTAACTCAAAGAGCTGCAAAGTCAAACGGCAAAAAGCAAAACCAAAATCTCTCTTACCGAGGAAACAAGAAAATAATCAGTCACTAACAAAAAGGCTGTGAAGCAAAAATCGGCACAAGGCCAACCAAGGACTCTATAACAAGGTTCGGAACCGACCAAACTATGACATGGACCTGATACTCGCATAAGGCGGGTGTGCAAGACGAAAGGACATGACACACTGGCATAGGACAAGGGGAGACGCAGACAAAAAGTACACATGAGGGAAGTGGGGGAACAGGTGGACACAATCAGGAATCAGGGAAGACAATCAGACTGGTGACACATGAGGAAGGGCAAGGAACCTGAAACGAGAGGAGTTCATTTCCAAAATAAAACAGGAAGTCACAAAACAAACGTGGAGACAGGACAAAAACCCGGCTTGACATACAGGTGTGACAGTAACGCAGATTTGAATTTAGCATCTTAACAGCTATTACATTATTAACATTTAATGTTTCGGTTAACACCAACAGTTAACATGTTAATGCTAAATGAAGATGTTAAGCTGCACTAATTACCATTTTTAGATGTGTGGGATTAAGTGGGTGTCAAGTGGGGTTGCTTGTAGTGATCAATTTAATGATGAGTATTAAAAAAAAAAAAAAAACAGCCATCAATTTTCTATCAATTTCTTTATTCCCAAATTAATAAAAAAGAAGAATATAATATAACCAAAAATCAAACCACTCCACCTGCTGGCTCCCCAGAGAACAAACCAAATGAAAAACTGGCCTGTGGCCGAACCTAATTGTGACCCCTATTCTCTAACATGAGCAACGCTAACTGATTATTTTAATGTACATTCATTCATAAGTATTCATCTCTTCAAATGGAGCATTCAGTGAGGCCCAAGGGCCATTAATCCTAATCTTTTTAAAGGATTATAGCAGCTGGCATATTGACAGGCAACTGCATCAACAGACATCAAAACGCTGTCGTAGTGGCACATAAGCTCCAACTCTCTCTCTCTCTCTCTCTCTCTCTCTCTCTCTCTCTCTCTCTCTCTCTCTCTCTCTCTCTCTCTCTCTCTCTCTATACACACACTTACAGTACTGAGCCTTTACAGCACACTCTATATAATTTTTCACTTTGGTCCAGAGGTGAAGAGTCAGACTTAACTCGGATGCAAATCCCCTGAACTCATTATGCAAAGCGAGGCAGAAAAATCACGAGATTTGCCAGGAGAAGAGGTGTTGCTGAGAATAATGGAGGACCCTGATCCTGAGGCTAAATTAAGAATAATTGTATCAAAACTTTGAATTGGCAGTGTTTAACACAGCCATTCACCCAATGCACCATGGATAACCCTGATGAAAGTCTCGTCCTCAAGTGTTAAAGTACAACACTGATACCATTATGTATGTGTCTATCGCTGGCCGAAAATGGAGTTTTGACTCACCCCAGGCCTCCGGCAGGTTTAGGGTGTGGAGCTGGCATGTTGCTATAGGAGGATGGATGCTCGCTGCTTAATATGTGCAAGAACTCTTTCCACTCTCAGAAAAACAGCGACACATGTCTGAATGTTGAAAATGACTCATCCGCAGAATCCGAAAGCAGGCTGTCCATTAGGAGTTCACGTTGTTTGTTGACACCGCGCACACACACACACACACCTACGTGCAGAGGCACACACACACACACACACACACACACACACACACACACACAAACACTTAACATTAAAGCAGGCAAGATAATTGAGATATACTAAGTTCCTCTGCTCTCTGTACAAAGGGTCTCTTCCTGATTTTTTTTCTCTCAAAGTGAGTTCTACTGCAGGGCTCATTTAATAAATGAAGCCATCTGCTGCCGGCCATTTATTTATGTATTGCAGATATATGGTCTGCTAATATAAAATAGCATTCATAATGGCATGATAAAATGTATCACACAACATTTTAGTATTTCCCATCCAGTCACGTTGAAGAGCAGCTGTCTGATTTCCAGGATCATTTGATCCATCTTTTTTTTTTTTTGTTGTCCTGCTCTTTTACTGTACGTGACTTCATCTTCATCTTCATCTGTGACACTGCTTCACTGTGTGCAGGGTTAGTTGCATAACATGAATTTGCAGTCACAAGTCAGTTACTGTACACATTATGATAAAATCTCAACATGCAGATTAGGCAGGTGAAGCTCGTGGAATCGTCAACTTTGTGCCAGGTGAAGTATAAAGTGTAAATTCCACATGACTTTGCCAATTTGAATCGTTTTGAACAGCTCAAAGATTCACTCTCACTGACTTACCCAAGCAGGTGCATGAAGTACTTTGATACGTACAAGAGTAAGTGAACGCATCACCCAAAGGGCAAGTTCCTGGTCTGAAAAGTGAAGGCAAAGCGGAAACTTACACTTAAAATTCTCTCTAGTGACCACCAGGGGGCGACTCCTCTGGTTGTATAGAAGTCTAGTGTAAAATGACTCTACTTCTCTCTTGATTTATTCCCTCAGTAAACATTGTAAACATGAGTTTATGGTCTCAATCTCTAGTTTCCAGTCTTCTTCAATACAGCATGATGTTCATTTAGTACATTATGCTCCATTTAGAGTCAAACAGACCATAAAGCAGGGGATGCTTTGCACTTCACTGTGAACAGCACAAACGCTTATGTTACTAATCAGATGTAATCAGAGGCAGTAGGTCCTACATGGCAGTGTGGATGTCTGCTTCATTATGCACGTGTCTGTCACACCGTTATGCATGTGTGTTTCCAACATTGCAACACGGTACCCTGATGTCATAGAAAACAGGACAGACAATCGCAAGTATTTTCCTTTTCTCCACAAGTTATGTCTTTAAAGCATTCACAAAACAAATAAGCACTGTAATAAAAGCAATAAAAAAAAAAAAACGTTAAATGAGCGACATTTAAAAATAACGACATAATATAAAAAACGCAGCAAGATAAAGAACAACAACATAATAAAGCGCCCAGGACTGGCTTTTCATATTTTAATTGGTCACCTTACCTCAGAGATGAGGCCACACCTGCCCTTTAAAAACTCCTCTGGATATTGACTTCTTAATGTTAACATTTACCAGAAGGCTTTTCCATAATCTATAGCCTCGGTAAATGACTACAACTATACATTCTGAAAAAGAAATGGGTCTCCAACAACTGCAATCACTTGTTTTACCAAAGCATTTATCAAACTGTCTACATCATGTTTAAATGCTACTTTAGATGTAGAATAATCAGAAAAGATTACAGAAAATGAAATACGCTTTGATATTTATTTTCCTCAACTATCAACTATCAACTCTGTCATTTTTTACATTTTCTTAATAACGCTCACATCTTCACAGCAGTCTATCAAAGAAAAGGCTCTGCTGCTGTGTTTTTTTCATTCCAAAAACTTTGCCCAAAGTCAAACTTGTTCTCAATGCCAACAGTTTTCTGATTCGACATTGAGTGCATGTTTCTTCTCCTCTCTGACATTCACATCATCGACGTATTTGCCTTTGTGAGGTTGTATCTCTTCTGTTCCATTGCTGTATTGGTTTTGTGAATGTGTCGTCACAAGGCAAACACTCCAGCAGTGGGTGCTTGGGATTTGCGCAAACACAAATCTTACAGACGTGAGTCAACTGAAATAAAATGAACCGAGACTGTAATTTTAATACAATTGATTTTGGTGCAAGTGTAAAAGATTAAAACTCCCAACTTTCTGAAACCTGTGAATACGAAAACTTCTGTTTGTTCCTTATGTTATTTTTATTCTTTTCGTGATTCGTGACATTTCCTGTAGAGCCACCATGAGGTTGAAATGTCTGATTCAGAGTGAAAAATATCTACAACTACTGGACGGATTATTTTGAAATGTTCTAAAAATATTAAAATTTCTGAGACGATACATTTTAATGACTTTGGTAATGTACTGGATTATGACCAAATACCTGCATAACTAATGACTTTCAATGTAACTTTTGTGATCAGGTGTGCCTTTGTGGAACTTGTACTTCAATGCTACCTGCCTGATCACAAAGTAATCGGATACATTTCGTGGTCAAGGGAGTGGCTGTAAACGGTGGCTTAACATATTGCGTTTCCCTTCAAAAGAAACAGTAAAAGCCCCCGTTATTTGTGTTGCTTACTCCTCCTCCCTGTAGTATTAGTTGACTTGTTTTTAATAAAGATTTGATGCTAACATTGCTCTGCTAATTATGTGATGAACAAATGTTCTTATTAGTTTTTCCCCAATATTTTTTTTATTTAAAAGCTTTTATTCTGAAGCCGTAAAATGAGGAAATGTAGGGTTTTCATTGGCTGTAACTTTTTTTTTTTTTTTTTTTTAAATATGTCTTTGCAAGTCCCTGAACCTTGTGGAACTGCGATGTGTAATTTCAAGAGTACCGCTTTAAAGACAACATTTCATCCCAGAGCCATTGAAATGCTGTGTGTGTGATCAGATTTTATGACATGGAATATTAGGAAAAATCTAATCGGCTATAAACAGCTGTACTCAATGTCATCATCATATCATAGTATACTTAATGTCTTCACTGCCACAGATCTTACATGTACCTTGAGTTCAGATAAATAAACCCCTTGGCCCGTTGTCCAAGTCCAACCATCTGGTTCTCAATAATGCAAATATGTGCCATGCATTCTTTTAAAAGGAACTTTACGACATCCAAATGAGGGTATATTGCTCTATTTTTCTTTATTTTGTTCGCTCTAATCTTAATGCTCTGTTTTAAAAATGCTAAGCCTGTACTAACAATTGCTCATCCTTCTCCTGGGGATAAATTAATCATTCCTACTGATGTTTATTCAGTCCCTGCAAAGGAACATTGATAAATGTGCAATCTGCCCATCAAATATACATAATGAAGGTTGGTAAAAACCGACTGAGTTGGCCTTCATTTGCCTTTAAGTATGCTTTTCCCCTCCATCTGCACCAGCACAAGATGACATTTTATGAGAACGGGCAAAGCTTTCAATAAATTATCCTCTAAATAACTAGATGTGAACACCGAACAGTCTGCAGTTTTCTTTGTTTGCTTTTTTACTTTATTTCTTTTCCAGATCTGACTGCGGTGTGATATTTTTTTATATTAATAAAGGACATGGATAGCGACACGTCCATATTTGCTCAGACGGAGGATACAGGCTCCCATATATAATCACGGCGCCACTGCGCTCTGTTTGCTCCTCTTGCCGAAGCAGAAGCAATTTGTCATACTTTGCAGGAGATAGGTCTCAGTCCGAGCTTCAAACAGAGACAATGAGAAGTCTGACCTGGGTCTTTTACTATTTCACAGAACCACTTTTATGAAGCATTGAGTTCAAAGGTACAGTCGCTTCTCCAAGGGAGGTTTCTCCTCTGTGACAGTACAATATATGCACTGAAGACTTTGAAGTTTGCAAAAGTCCTGTTTCTGACCTCTCAAAACATTATGTTTCTCGAGCTCCAGTAGAAAGAAATAGAGCTTGTTACACATTACTGAAGTCACTTATTTTGCATTCCACCATTCCATAGCAGTGCTGTGAGGCCCTGAAAAGGGGTGTTACAGAGAATGTAGAGCGTATGAGTTAGTGTTTAAAGGGCTGCTTTGGAAAGAGGCACGAAAAACAGCCAATTAACTGTGTTCCTCGGAGGCACCGTGAGGGTAAAAAACAAAAAAGAAAGAAATGCTAAAAGGAAATACTAAATACAACAGGTCAAAAATTGTAGACAAGGAAATGAATCTTACCTACACGGTACTGGCTTTAAATCCCTCATATTGTGTTCTCACCACACAATGTACGATTATTCAACACTAAGAAGTGACGTCGTGTGCTGCCAAGGTTGACCATCATTGTGCTTCTATTAAAAACCCAAACTGCCATTGACCCTTTGCTAAGTCCCGCCCCTCAACTGGCAGACTGGCCAATCTTAAAGTAGCATCAGACAACTATCCGACTACGCTTCATCGACCTTCGTGCGATGGTTTAACATGTTCTTCATGTTCATTTCTACATAAAAACCTGTAGAGCTAACATTAGCAGAGTATGTTAGCACAGCTGAAGTAGGCGGTCCCATATAATATAATATAAAAAATATAATATATATTAATAATAATACAAATTATAATAATACAACTAACAATAAAATAACAATAATAGAAATATAATGAAAACAATATTAATAATCATAATGATATTAACAATAAACACAACATTTGCCAACTTTTAAACACATATTGTAGACGCTTCTCTTTGCTGTCTTAATTTTTTAGAAAATGTAATAATATTTATTCAGTGCAGTGCAGTTAGTGGCAGTGTGGGCTCCATGGCAGCTCTTATAGCCTGACTGAGTAGCACCAAGGGGCGGGGCTTAGAAAAGGGCTAACTCTAAGGCAGAGGTCTTCAACAGGGGGTACACGACCCCTAGGGGGTCTGCGGAGGTACTGCAGGGTGTCCAAATTGTTTTGGTTGATTAGACAATTTAAAAAAAAAAAAAAAGTTCAAACATGAATCTGTCCATTATTTTAATAGTACAGTATTGTATGCAATATGACAGGTATGTTTATGCATTGCAGTGGCACTAATAGGCCATCACTCACTTACGTTTCCACATTTGTTTAAAATAAAAACGTCAATTTGAATAGCTTGTATGCATGATTATCATACAAGGTATGTTTATAAATGGCAGTGGCACGGCCACTCTACTCACTGTACCTTTAAAATAAAAACATGAATATATGAACCTGTGTATTATTTGAATAGCTTAGTATTGAATGCACAATAACAAGGTATGTTTATACATGGCACTAGGCACAGTTTAATATAAAACACAATTGTATACAATATACTGTGTATAGTAGGGGGTCCTGCTAATCAGTTAATTCAATCAGTTGCTATGTTAAATAACTAATTTTCAATAATCTATAGTTCTTGTAAATAAAATAAACAATTTGTATTTATCAATAACTTTATTTTATTTCATTCATATATATATATATATATATATATATATATATATATATATATATATATATACTATAAATATTCATTGAATAAATATATATATATATATATATATATATATATATATATATAGGAAATATATATATATATATATATTCAATGAATATTTATATAGAGCCTGAATACTTGCAATCCTAAGGCGGAGGAAATCAATCGAGACAGTAGCAAAACGAACATGTTTATTAACATGCAGTAACACATCTTGTCCTTTTTTTTGCTTGCAAGGCAGTCACTCTCCCCTGCAGGCACATTTTCTCCAAAATTGTTCAAATCACATTGAGAAAATGATGAAAAGAGAAACAATAATCAATAATGTTAACAAAAGGATGCAGAGATTGACACATTTTACAAAGCAGGATACAAACAAAAGGATAGGAATCATTTACATGGATGCCTTATTTCTGGCTGAAGAAAAGAAAAGAAAAAGGTTGACAGTCACAACTTGCATCTCTGTGACATCAACGAAAAACAAATCAAAAGGCTATTGATACCTCGGGTATCTACTGGTTGTCCTATTAGTGAAGGCTTCGTATGGGATGAGAGCTAATTTAACTGTACCCTGAAGTTCAAGATGGTCAAATGGAGATATTACAAATGGACTAGCTAGCGTTACTGGCTTACTTCCACGCTATGGTTGCTGAATGTTTGGCCATCGTTCTCCCCCTCAACTTGATGAACTGAGCCGTTTGCTCCTGGCTCCCTAAAACAAAATGTAGAGTTAGTTTTACTTCACGCCACAAAACAAAAGTAGCAAAGTAACCAAGTTCAGTCTATTCGTGTGGTTAATCTCAACATTTGTAATGTTACTGGACTTTGAAAGTGATATTTCAGCTTCACATCCTGTCTCCCTGAGCTCCCGTTAGTCAATTTATGTACATAAGATGAATTATAATCATCTATAGAATCGTCACAATCTCAGAAAGATATTAGTCATCCTCTGAAGTTTGAAGATGAAGCTATTGAAAGTTACTTTCCAAGGCCAACTACGGTCGGATGTAGGCGGACAAGCTCCCGGTAACGTTAGCTAGCTTGTCAGCTACGACCGTCGCGCAACTTAACCGATCATTTTAACCAACGTGATGTTATAAGGTTTCTTTTAACGTTTGTATCGGTGATTCGAGTGAGTCGAAACCCAACACTTACATTTAAAAGTGAATGCTGCCGCTTCTCCCGCTGCTGGTTCACTCGTCGCCATTTCTCGTTATCTGGGAAAAGAAGGCTGCTTTTGAAGGAGTTTTCGAAATGGGACAGCCTCGTGACGCAACCGGTCTACAAAAGCTGCCTCCAAACGATTCGGCCGCTGGATTGGATCACAGCCATTGTTTAACACAGGACAAGAACTGAAGAAGTAGCATTCTCATTGTGTGCTTAGAAGTGTGACGTTGGTCACTGTCTTGCAGAAAATCAGATCTTTCTGATTTCGTTCTGATTTGAACAAAGCACAGAGAAGCTCAACAGAAAGAGAGCAACTTCATGCTCTGCTCAGGTAGACATGAATGTCTTAATATTGAATATAGCACCTTTTTGTTTGAGATTAGCTGTAGATATCCATGCTCTAATGATTTTCACATTTTCACTTTTACACACAGTAATTGCTGTGGTATTTTCAGAGCAATTTTATGCTCCCTATACAATTTAGAGACTCCATTTAAAAAAATGTCCATTTCTTTAAGCCTTGTACTTTGTAAGTGTGTCCAGTTCAAAGCTTTTATATTGTGCGATGTGACGAGCATTGCAGCCACTTTGGACTATAGACTTAGACTAGGCATGCCCCTAATTCATTACTGCAGGTAATTTGATCAAATTCACACAGCTGGATTTCATTCTATCCTGTCCTTGTGCTGTCACGCCACATGGCAGATCCACTCGCTCCTGGAAGGTTTTGGAAGAAAAAGGTGGAGAAAGGGTTTTGGAGCCCAGCTGTCATCCAGGCGAAGCCTCCTGCTCTCTGTGTGTTCTGTGAGCAGTGAGAATTCTGGGTCTGTCGACAGAGTAAATAACATGTTGTCTTTTTTTTGTCAAAGTTTCGCCTCCCTGGCTTTGTACACTCTGTACACAAGCACAGTGCACTGCCAAGCTAAGCTTGGCTAATTGGTGATTCTAGACTGGGGATTATTGAGGAAGCTGAATTCATCACAGTAAACACATGGTAAACAGGGAGTGTTTTCCAAGGCTTGGAGATGAATCAAATATTGTTAATTCTAAATCATCATGGCCATAATCAATAATATTTGGGGGGGTTGGCTTTATAGCTGTTAGGAGTCTTCCTAATGTCGCTGGAGATACAGCTGCAGCTCCAGTCTCTCTCTTGCCAAGCTCATTCCTCAGTGAACTGCCCTGAGAGCTGACAATGATGTCTCTGCTTCCCTGGCCTTCTCGGGGCAGCGCTTTAAAAAACACAGCTCATGACTGGATCAAGTTAGGCCAAACTCTCTCTGCAGCTCTCTTCCCCTGTCAACCTCAGTAACTGTTTTCAACTCAATACGTTAGTTTTTCAATGGGCACCATACAGAACAAAACCCAACTTCAATTAGCTAAGCTCACTGGTTCCCAGTTGGTGTGCCTTTAAGGCAAAAGCTCGACATTGCTTTTGAGTCCTTCCTTTCCCAAATTCATTACAAGCCTCTCTGATCACAGAGCATGTTTCACAACTGAATGATTTTTGCTTTTATCTGATAATAAAGGGCACAAAGCACGAACATTTCACATTAGAGAAGAAGCAATATGCTTTTGCCTGCAGTAATCCAGGCTATAATTAGAAAGATTGAGGTCCAACATTGCTCAGATGTTTGCAAGTATAGACGTGTGGACATAATGCACTTCCTCAACCTACAAGGATGACATTTGGAATAGTATGCCAAGCAGGATTATAAGGACAAAACACCTCAAGTGTGTATATTCTAACCTTTGTCTGTAGTCATATACTGGACACATAGCGTATAGGCCAGGGGTCACTAATAGGCGTCTGGGTCCGGACCCAGATGCCGTATCCGGACCCTGGACCTAAAACCAATAATTGAGAATTATAAAATGTTGACGGAGCGCCTATATTTTAACCGGTGCAGCTTTTCCAGCCTTTACGGCACTCGGTCAGTGGTCCAGGAAACAAACCGACCAATTACATGCGTTGTAAATCACATCACGTGATGCAGCCCAGTCAATCAAATATGGGTATTCTGACACGTTTCCTGACTCGAGTGAGTAATTTACACACACGGGGCTGAGACGAGGAAAGAGAACGAGTAGTAGGAGAATTATTACGTGAGTCAGAGAAGTTATTTCATATGACGTTCTCCAAAGAGAGAGCAGTGGTCAGAGAGACCAGATTCTTTAAACAACATTGAACAGACTCTTATAGGTTAAGTCTTCACACGGACAGTTTAAAACCAGTGTGTCTCATATGTTCAGAGACCGTGACGATTATTAAAGGCGGTAATGTGAAGCGTTACTACAAGACAAAGCACAACTCTTTTGAGCAAACGTACCCACTCACATCTGAAATGAAGACAGAAAATAAACCTAAGAGCTCAATATGATCAGAATCCTAACACATGAAGTCACTGACCAACTATGATGTTAACAGAGATACTAGAGCTATAGATAGCAACAGATAAAGTCCATGCTCACACATTTGTCTTGTTAGAAGATGAGAAAAATATAATATTGTGGCTTTTTTGATTGACATCACTTCACACCTGAATGAACTGAATTTAAAGCTGCAGAGCAATTCAGTGAAATTATTTTTTCTAAAATCAAGTACTTTATTTTAAGGGTCGCATTTTTCAAAAGCTTTCTGTTATGTCAGTTATTCTTTAAATCCAGCCCTTATTTTACGTGAAATGAGAAGAACATTTGTTTATGTATTTTTATGTATTATTTGTAATCCATCCAGTTAAATTTGAAAACTGAGAATAATAATTGTTAAAATATAATTGATGTGTCTTTATTTGATTTAACAGTTGTTGACTACACAGAGACGTTACTACTACTAGACTTCTTGAATATATATAGCGCAAGTTAGATATTATTGTAATGTTCCGGACCTTTGCACAAAGCGATTTTCTCAATCTGGACCTTTTGGAATTTTAATTGAATACCCTTGGTATAGGCTAATTGAGTCGAAAAAAGAAGACTCATTAGATCCAATTGAAATTAAATTGCTTGTTTTCTCACACAATACTGTACATCTGCTTTGTTAATTAATGTTAATGTTCTGAACAAATCTGGACCATAAGAGAGAAATGAATATATAATATGTTTTGGTATCATAATTAGCTTACAGCTCAACCAAGAGGTTTATTCATCTATGTATGCATGCAGCAATTAAATAGTTGTATGTTAATTATATTTGCAGACGCTGTAGCTGTTCATTTACCACAACTGTCAAGTGAAGTTAAGTCAAATTGAATTATTTCTCCATAGGTATATAAGCACATTCTTTATGCAAACATAATCACACAAACAGTTCTAAGGGGAGATCACTTTAAATGGTGACAGTCAAAAAGCAGTTGAATGCCGAATTCTTTCAATGCCTTGGTGCAGAGATTACATGTGCAAATTCTTGTGTGTGCAACTAATTGCTGTGCAAACTTTGTAGGTAGGAGCTCCAACTCCTTGTATTGTTATTGGCCAGGTTCAAGGTCCCAAACCTAGCCACGATACAGAAGGAGAGAACGAACAAAATGAAACTTCTATAGAACAGAGTCACTATTGTAGCGCACATATTGAATAGTATTTACCTTCTCAAGAAGTATAGACATCAATGGACCTTTTTAGAACATGCAGCTAAGTTTAGTTGGAAGCTCAACCTGTTTCAAACACGGTACCCAATATTGGGTGCTGACTTCCTCACCTCAACGAACATGTCCTTTGGTTTTTGAACACGTTCCGTACAAGAAAAGACTCCTTACACCATGACACGAAGCCATCAGCTACTGGCCTGTGACTGAGCATTATTCTCTGACTGTCCAGCCACCATATTCCAGATGAGAGTAGAGAGGAGGTGATAAGAATGTCAAACAGGCTAATTTGGGTCGTCTTTGGATGAGTGTGCTCATAGGGATAAGCTTGGTTTGCTCCCAAGAAGAAGAACCCTTTTGGATTTGAGGATACAAAGCCTTGTTTTGCTTGTTTTGCAGGACACTTCTGAAGTCAGACCTGATGTTTTTAGTCTTAAAAGTAGTTATGTAGAAAGCTTGCTAAAACAACCATCCACTTTTTTGTATAAAATAGGTTTCCTGGGCATGAAAATGATTATTTCCTGATGAATATGATAATAATTGAAATACTGTGGCTTTACGTAATAAATTAACCCAGTTTACATTTCACATATATGTCCAAACAATAAGTGCTGTTTGCTAAAGACTTGTGTATTCACATAGGATCCTTTTTAAAGCTTCATTTCGAGCTTGCTGGATAGAGTCACCTTGACTTGTGTGTAATTGTGGTCAAATATTTTATGCGGGATGTCACAACAATATTACTGCTCAGCTGCTACTCAAGCCAAGCATGATAATCGTGTTAGCCACACTGACCTCACGGCTAAGGTCCCTCTTAGGATTTTAAAACATGTTAATTCTCTGGCCATTTCCACCTTAGCCAGGCAGAAAATGCCCTTCTCTTTGGAGTAGATGCTCTATTGATTAAATAGACTCAGAGACGCAGGGAAACCCTTCTGCTCTTTTAAATGTGTTAGCGTTTTTCTCAGAGTGCTGCTTCTGTGACCAACCACTTTGTACATGTTTTCACTTTCACGAGCGTGTGTGTGTGTGTGTGTGTGTGTGTGTGTGTGTGTGTGTGTGTGTGTTCTTGTGCTTGGTACATAGTGAGGACATTTTTAGGAAGTGAGGACATTTTGGACAGTCCTCACTTCTTCATAGGCCTGTTTAACTTGTCAGACTTGCTTTTAGGGTTAAATTCAGAATTGAGGTTAGGGTTAGAGTAAAAGTTGGTGTTATTGGAATTTAGTTGTGATGGTTAAAGCTAGGAGAGGGACGCGTGCTTAAATAAATAAGGGTCCTCACAAAGATAGAAGTAAAGGGATGTGTGTGTACGTAAAACAAAAGGCATGGAGGGTTGGTGCACATGACAGAAAGTACATGAATGTATTTTATTGACTATAAGCAATGACCATTCATCCATACATGGTGAATGGTCAGGCAATTTACTTAAATAGGGAGCACAAGATCACTGTACCATAGCAGGCAGTTTAAAAGGCTTGAATCACATTAAACTTAATTTATTTTTTGTTACATTGTAAAGCCATCTAACACAGGGTTGGTAATCTTGAGAAATTGGCAAGGGTATGTTAGATTAAAGAAATTATCCAAATGAAAAACCCAGCCCCATATTGCCAAGTCTTTTCCAATGAAAGTAGCTAGCGGCACTAGCTCCAAAAATAGCTAAATCTAGCAAGAAAGCCGCCAAGTCAGCCCCTTCAGGCCTCCCTCCAAAGCCACGCCCCCTAAATGATCATAATAAACGTTAATGACAAACAGGGCTATTGTTAATCGCTGTTGAGAATGCAGCTTGTGGAAGACTCCAGTTAAGAGTTCACACAGGTAGGTAGACAGGCAGGTAGCCACAGATACCAGATTGTTTAACCTGTTTTTGTCAGATGATTGATATGATGACAATTTCAGCACAAATATCAAAAATGTTTTTGAAAATAATCACCAACCCTACCTTTTTAATATGTGGTTCTATTTTGTGGTAGTTTGTGAGTTTGGAAATACATTAAATGTTTCTTTTTTCACAATACAATTTGATTTATCCATGATATGTAAATGTATCGAGGTAATTTCTTAAATCACGTTTTTGTGGTTGAATATATGAAGAGCATAATGGATTTCCAAGCTGATAAATGAAATCTTTCATGCACAGTATCTCAGAACTGCACATGACTGATATCGACTCTTCTAAATTCAAGCTGACAGACTCTCGGTGTTTAGTGTGCTTATGCCTTGGAGTCTGTCTCGGTATCATGACATAGCTAGCTAACTCCCGGAGTTGATGTAAATGAGGCACTTTGTGTTACGGGCACTTTAACCAAACATTACTGGACTGTGTGGGATTTGTTTTCCAAATGCAGCTCTACGAAGTTAACTTGTTGCGAGTTCACCGTGGGTCCCCTGTTCTTCATTAATTATAATCCTGTCAACGGCGTTCCATATGTGAGGGAGCGAGGGGTTGCTGCTGTCTCCATGCGCCTCGGCGGCACATAGAGCCGTGTCTGGCGCGCTGCGGCTGAGAGAAGTGTGGGCCGGATACGCTCCCCTTCACTGGCAGGAAAAAGGCTGCATTATGCTAATGTCACAACCAGAGGAAAAGAGAGAGAGAGAGAGAGAGAGAGAGAGAGAGAGAGAGAGAGAGAGAGAGAGAGAGAGAGAGAGAGAGAGTGAACAAAAAGAGAGTGCGAAGTAGAGACGAACGCGAGTAGGGAGAGAGGGAGGGAGCCGTGGTGTGGAAGTGAGCGAGTGAATCCACATAGTCTACACATGCGGGGGCGAGCGTGTTGTCATTTTCTTGCTTTTAAATGCCCCCCCCCCACTCGCTTTCCTCCCCACGTCATTTAAATTGGGTCAGACAAGTGTTGGAGAACCAGTTCAAATGCATTGGGCAAAAAAAAATAAAATGGTGTGACCCTCTCAGAGAGATGCAGAAACGGCACAAGGAAGAGACATTTTGTAGCTATGGCTGCTCATCGAAACACTTTTCGAGGAGCACAACATATATATTTTCCTTTTTCCACATTCATTTTGACCTCTGCCCAGACATCCCACACCTGCTGATGAAGCCGTGCCCGGAGAGCTGAAAATAATGTAATAATGGCACAGCGAGTCACAGATTGCTACTGTAAGTACCTTCATGAAATACCTTTTATATTCCGGCTCTTTTTTTTTTTTTTCTCCCGGATTAAAGCACGGGAGCATTTTACGACACTATCTGACGCAGGCTTAATGGCATGGCATATAGAAGCGAAAAAAAGGAAAGTGAGCACGTCGTGAGAAATATGTCAATGCAGGCTGTAAAGGTAAATGAGAAAGCTGGTACGGTAAGCACATTCTCAGCAGAAAAAAGAAAAGAAAGGTTTTTGTGCTGCAAACACAGAGCGACAGAACAGTTGTTTCAAAGCTGCAGTGTTTTTTTATGCTGCCTAAGGAAATGTCCGCTTCCAACAGACTGCAGTTCCACCGCTTTCAAAAACGTATTCCATCTCAAAGAGTCGTTCGCAAATTCAATTTTGTGATACAGATCTGACCGTTCTGTGTTTGCATTTTAAATACTTTGGTCAAAATAAGAGAGAATATTTTTGATGGCAGCCTGAGGCATTAAAAAGTAAGCTGCTTAGGACCCCCAAGAGAGCACATTACAGACGAGAAGTCCTTTGTTCGTTGTCACAGTTTAATTGTTTAAGTTATATGAAAGTTTGTGTACTGTCCAAATGATAATACCGCCTTCACCAGGTACAAAGCAACGTATTGTCACCGTCGAGTGGAAACCTTATATATCCACCTTCACCCCGAGCCTTTCCAAGTGGCCCCACAGCCGGCGCTCACGGCGTCTCATAGAGGGCCGCTCGGCGCCGGGCAGGGGCCTCGAGAACAGATCCTCCCACAGCGACCCGGCGAGTGGAATCTCCAGGATATGAAACTGTGAGGAGCACTACCTCAGACTGATCCCCTTCAGCTGTGCAGCCGACGCTTCACTCCACAAGGGGGCGGGCTTTAGATGTGCGCTTTTGAAGACAGTTTCGAGTTTCCAGATTAGAATTTATCTCTTTATTCTTTTCATATTTGTAAAACCTACAAAAAATAATGCCGCTGCTCGTTACCTCGAAGTTATCATTGATTTTTTTTTTTTGTAACATAACTTGCGTACTGCAGTAACGGCACTTCCATGGTTATTTTAACACTTTAACTTTTGTTTTGTGTTAATATACATTACAATCTTAAACTTTT